>NC_079167.1:716601-774101 GCF_947568905.1 Ostrea edulis | reverse complement strand
TTCTTAAATTTGTATATTCTAAATTTTGAGAAGTAAAATTTCCTCATTAAATCCCCCCCCCCCCTTTAGTTTTTAATTGTGAGAATAAGTTTGATCCAAGCAGGTTATATTTCTTTCTTTATCTTTAACGAGGAGCAGAAAATTACCTGCTCAGCTTTTCTTGCGGGTAGAAAACGACAATGACTTAATTAGTGTGGGATTCCTAAATATCAAAATAAGCTTGCAAATAATCATAATGAGAAAACAATCATTAATTGTTTACCTAAAATAGAATAAATATTAGTACAAGTATGTTTGTATGTGGTGATATTTCATCGATTTAACTTTAACGATAGTTAACGAGTTACGATTCTTGTCTAAAGCTGTTTCCGGTGTGAAATATACAAGAAAAACTCCATAAATCATTAAATACTTGGTTTTATATATTTAAAAAAACTCGCGGGTATTTCGATAATTCTATGTACCGGGCTAATTGTACACTTTGTAGAAACACATGCACGATTGACAGACAAACGACATGCAGTCAAACTTCGATCAGAAAAGCTTATTTTTAAAGCTTTCAGCTCAAGTGAGCAAAAACACAAAACATTAAATCTTATCAGTTTAAAATGATTTATAATTTTTAGAATGTGCGAACAATATCTAATATGACAATGTATATAGAAATTGCACGTGTCCATAAATCATTAAATGAATACATTTCAAGAATTATTTTAAAAGGGTTAAAAGTCAGTAAAAGTACTAAAGGGAGAACATAAATACTCGATCAAGGAAAAAGAGATTTTCACAGATTTATAGATGGACAAAGACTGCTTGCTTTAATCTCACACAAATCCCTCCTCTGCAAGTTTTACATTACCCTCGTTGTCAATTTCATGGCGTTGCCCACTTCCCCCACATACTCGAATCCAGCTCGAGGCTTGAATACCCCTGTCTTCATCTTTCTCAACGTTGAATCCGCCATACATCCCAGGAACTGGGTAGTAGAAATCACCTTTCTCAAACAAATATGCGACTTGTGGTAGTGCCTGATCGTTTTTTTTAATAAGATCCTCCACTCTACTCAGAATCACTTTATGTAAACCTTCCTCAAGTTTCTTTATGGTGTTTTCTTTCTGTTTAATCTCTTTAGGAATTTCAATGAGTTTTAATATGTCCTGAGGAAGTTGTGATTTTACCCCAATATCATAAGCGGTTTCGCCAGCAGAATTTTTAAGACTTTTGGCTGAACCTATTTCCAACAATTTCTTGAACACCTCCAAAGGAGCGGATCCAAGGGCAGCATAATGAAGTGGCGTGTTCATGGTGCGTTGGATATTTTCCTCAACGAGTGTACAGGAATTGGCCAAATTGGGGTCATCATCCACTTTTTCCAGAAGATTTTCCCATTCTTTATTCATGCCATAAATGGCTATTTCTCTGTGTAGTGTACCTATCTCTTCACTGTAGGCACTTGCCTTCACATTTATCGGATACTGGTTGGACATGCTTATATATGAAAAAAGAGATCAGTGCATTCATTCACCATCATATATACGATAGTATATAATGACAATAATAATAATTCTTAAGACAAATAACAATAAAATGTTTTGAGTCGGGGCTTGGTTGAAAAAGAGATTGTTCTGAAACAGAAACAATCTCAATTGTTATGTAGGTCTTACAGTGAAATAAATGCATGTACTTCAATCATTGCATGCAAGTGTAACTAACAAATGTTTAGTAAACAAGAGGCCTATAGGCCTTATCAGTCACCTGAGTATCACATGTAGTTAAAAGTATCACTAGTCCCAAGAGCTACTAAAAAAGAGGGTGTTGCACAGAAGCGGAAATTTTTTCCTAATCGGAGCTCCGTGCCAACATTCCTGACGTAAAACTGACCTTCATTCCTATTTATACTCATTGCGCATTTGCCATTTAAATACCTGAAGGATTCCCCAGTACTAGGGACTAGCCTAATACATTTTATTTGTCAATACATTATACATGTAGTCTAAAGATAATTTTTGAAATCGTGAAAATTAAATTGTCTTCTTTTTTCCCTGAGTACCAGATACAATGTATATTGTTACATGTTACGAGTGTATCAAATATTTAATATTCTATACTACTACAGTCCAAAAGCTCTTATACTCGTATGTTTTATTTTTTACAACCAACAATTGGCAACTGTACATGACTCTGGCCACAAAACAATATATGGGAAGTTTACTACGCAAAATTCAACATTATTCAAAGTACATGCACCTGTAAAAATTGACACAGTAATTGATACAGCAATTTGCTACTGGAATACATATAAACTCAAATTGTTTAACGGTTATTTACCTCGTTTGGACTTAAAGTTTTTCTTCCAAAGCTTTGCAAAGTTCACAACGGTTTTTCGTAAAAGGCACCATGCCTTTGTCAACAACTTTGATTCAGAAAAACATACAAGTTCTCGTTAGCAGCCTTGACTATCAAAACACAGGTATCGCATGCTGTATTCGGCGTGTTTTGAGAGAGTCTTATTCACAAACTAAACAGTGTCCAGGTTGGAAAATGGTAATAAACAGCAATTTGACATGACACATTTATAAAAACTAGAAGCTGTTTCAATTAAGAAAAAAAAAAATTGATGGAAAAGGAATATGAAAAAAAAAATATGTTCGTGAGGGAGTCGAACCCGGTCGTTTTAAAAATAGAAAACATCTTTACATTTAAGAGTCGACGACCTTATCCACTGAACCACGCAGTAGACCATACATTCCTGAGGAAAATTAACGTACAGGTGAAGTTGAAAATAATACTAGTGAAGTCGTTTCTATTTTTTTAAATTTGCAAAAAAATGCCCTCGTGAAACAAAATTTCAAAGCGAGAGTTTTTTAGAGTAAAATTCGAAGAACATGCTCATGCTAAATTTATTTTGTTTCACGGAGGCAGTTTTTCTGAAATTCGGGGATACCCCTCCATTTTAACGCTAACAAGATGTGTTTGTGAAACACAAATACCCCCGATAATGGCCAATTCCGATGATGGCCAAGGTCACAAGGACAAATATCTTGGTACCAGTAGAAAGATATTGTCACAAGAAATGCTCATGTACAATATGAAAGCTCTAATATTTACCATTTAGAAGTTATGACCAATGTAAAAAAAAAAAAATTAAAAGTAGATCAAATGTCAAGGTCAAAAGGTTTATACCAACAAAAAGGTCTTGTCACAAGGAACACTCATGTGAAATATCAAAGCTCTACCACTTACTGTTCAAAAGTTATAAGCAAGGTCAAAATTTTCAAATAGTAGGTCAAACTCCAAGGTCAAGGTCACAGGGTCACAAATGTTGGTACCCACGGAAAGGTCTTGTCACAAGGAATAATCATGTGAAATATCAAAGCTCTACCACTTACTGTTCAAAAGTTATTAGCAAGGTTAAAGTTTTCAAAAAGTAGGTCAAACTCCAAGGTCAAGGTCACAGGGTCACAAATGTTGGTACCCACGGAAAGGTCTTGTCACAAGGAATACTCATGTGAAATATCAAAGCTCTACCACTTACTGTTCAAAAGTTATTAGCAAGGTTAAAGTTTTCAAAAAGTAGGTCAAACTCCAAGGTCAAGGCCACAGGGTCAAAAACGTTGGTACCAACGGAAAGGTCTTGTTACAAGGAATACTCATGTGAAATATCAAAGCTCTATCACTTACTGTTCAAAAGTTATTAGCAAGGTTAAAGTTTCAGACAGAATGACGGAATGACAGATAGGACAAAAACAATATGGGGTTGCAAAATTCACAATTTTGGAACATCCTTTTCTGCTTTTCCTAAATATGCATTTAGTTTTTATACCAATTATCAGCAAATTTCAAGAAGTGTTTCAAATGATAAAGACAACAATCACAATAATAATTTTGGCTCCATCCTGGAACCAAACCCTTACCCCCTGGGATCATGAAAATTACAAATTTGGTAAAAGACTATTTATTCCTTCTAAATATCTATTTAGTATTGATAGCATTAAAGAAGATATTATTTAACATATGCCAAGTTTGGTCCCAACCATGAGTCAGAGCCTCTACCCAGGGGATCATAAAATTTATAATTTTAGTAGAGGCCTTCCTGCTCTACATCACTATTAAGCTTTTATTACAGTGGGGTTGTAGAGAAGATTTTTGAATATTGGCAGTTTTTGCACTGCCCCTAAGGCCCCAGAGGTGCAGAAGTCCTGAAATTTACAATACATGTAAGTGGTTCTTGAGAAGAAGATATTTAAATGAACCACCCTATTTTTGCCTTTTTGTGATTATCTCCCCTTTGAAAGGGATATGGCGTCCCTTCATTTCAACAAGAGGCCCACAGGCCTTATCAGTCACCTGAGTGCTAGTGAAAAGTATCACTACTCCCAAGGGCGATGAAAACTAGAAAAAAAATCAATATATGCACCCAGGGGTGCATAAGCCGAGTTGCATGGGATACATTGTAAAGTCAGGAATGATGTGGCATATTTAGAATTGTGAAGAACTAATTTCAGTTTTAAACTTTTCAAGTTACTGTCCAGAAACCATATTTGTCTGAAGTTTTCAATCTATTTTTGGTCACTGTGACCTTGACCTTTGACATTTTTTCTCCAAAATCAATAGGGGTCTTCCTTACCTGGTACCCAACAATATATCAAAGTTTCATTTGATTAGATTGTAAACTTTTCGAGTTATCATCCGGAAACCAATTGTTGACGCCCAACCACCCGCATCACCAAACCAATAGCCGAGTTCAACTTCGTTGCAACTCGGCTAAAAATTCTGTTATGAATATCAAAGCTAAATTCTAATGTTCAGCAACAATACAAGGTGTTTTCTTAAAACTTCAACACATGTTCAACGCCCTAAAATGTGCATACACCGATGAAAGGCTTAATTTACATAACATAATATGTGTAATAACATTAAAAGATATAACTAATCTGGACCCATCCTAGCGTCAACACCCTGGGTTGTGAAATTCCCCCCTTTTTTTGGTAAATCCTTTTATGCTATTCCTAAGTATGCATTTAGATTTTATACGGTATCAGCAAACTTAAGTCCTTCAAATCATTATTATAATTTTAACACCACCCTGAAACCAAACCCTTACCCCTAGAATCATGCAATTTACAATTTTAGTAAAGGACTATCTACTCCTTCTAAATATCCATTTAGTTTCAATTTAATATCAATAGCACTAAAGAAGATGTTAATCAATTCTTTTACACATAAACACTATATATTAAGTTTGGCCTCACCCTATGGTCAAAATTTACAGCTTTGGTCGAGGGCTTCCTGTTCTACATCATGATGCATTTAGTTTTTCTTAAACATGTGCTGTTCTAGAGAAGAAGATTTTTGAAAATTGGTCAATTTTGGGCAGTTTTTGCACTGCCCCTGTGGGGTGCAGGAATCCTAAAATTTACAATTTATGTCCCCCTTGTTCCATGGATGCTTCATATCAAATTTAAAAAGAATTGGAATGGCAGTTATCAAGAAGTTAAAAAAAAAATATCCACACATTTAATAACTGATCATTTCAGCCCCACCCCAATACCAAAACCCCTACTCTTGGGATCATCAAATTTACACTACCTGCTCTTTCTAAACATCCATTTAGTTTCAATTTAGTATCAATAAGTTCACTAAAGAAGATGTCATTTAAATGTTTTACACATAAACATTATATACTAAGTTTGACCCCGCCCTCAGTGGGGTCAGAACCCCTACCCCTGGGATCATCAAATTTACAATTTTGGTGAAGGACTACGCGGATCATCTTGCTCTTTCTAAATATCTGTTTAGTTTCAATTTAGTATCAATAGCACTAAAGATGTTATTTAAGTGTTTTATAATACACATAAACACTATATATACTAAGTTTCACACCACCCTGGGGTCAGAACCCCTACCTCGGGGATCATGAAATTCATAGTTTTGGTAGAGGTCTTCCTGCTCTACATCACTATGCATTTAGTTTTTCTTACATGTGTGCGCGGTTCTTGAGAAGAAGATTTTTGAAAATTGGTCAATTTTGGGCAGTTTTTGCCCCACTTCTTGGGCTCCTGGGGGTAGCAGTCCTGAAATTTACAATTTATGTCTCCCTTGTCCCAAAGATGCTTCATACCAAATTTGAAAACAATTGGACTGCTCGTTATCAAGATGAAGTTAAAAATGTTCAATTGTTAACTCATGACGACAGACGACAATCAATTGCAATAGGTCACGCGAGTTTACTCAGGTGACCTAAAAATTTCTGTTGTTCACACATTTAATAACTGACCAATTTGGCCCCATCCTAATACCAAAACTCCTACCCATGGGATCATCAAATTTACAATTTTGGTAAAGGACTACCTGCTTTTTCTAAATATCCATTTAGTTTCAATTAACTATCAATAGCACTAAAGAGGATGTCATTTAAGTGTTTTACACATAAACACTGGTATAATATTATAGTAAGTTTGACCTGCCCTTGACGTCAGAACCCCTACCCCGGGGATCATGAAATTTACAATTTTGGTAGAGGCTTTCCTGCTCTACATCACTATAGGCATTTAGTTTTTCTTAAACATGTGCATTTGTAGAGAACAAGATTTTTGACAATTGGTCAATTTTGGACAGTTTTTGCTCCACCCATAAGGCCCCAGTGGTGCAGGAATCCAAAAATTTGGTTTATGTACCCATTGTACCAAAGATGCTTCATATCAAATTTGAAAAGAATTGGAATCGTAGTTATCAAGAAAAAGTTAAAAATTTCTATTGTTCACACATTTAATAGCTGACCATTTTGGTCCCACCCTGATACCAAAACCCCTACCCCTGGGATCATCAAATTTACAATTTTGGTAAAGGACTACGCGGATCATCTTGCTCTTGCTAAATAACCATTTAGTTTCAATTTAGTATCAATAGCACTAAAGAAGATGTTATTTAAGTGTTTACACATAAACACTATATACCAAGTTTGGCCCTGCCCTGGGGTGTGAACCCCAACCCCAGGGCTCATGAGATTTACAATTTTGGTAGAAGCTTCCTTGCTCATCAATACTATATACTCATTTTCTCTGCTAGATGCACAGGAGTAAAGAAGATTTTTAAAGAAATTAATACATCAATTTTACTGTTTTTACCCCAAAATTAAGGCCCCTTTGGGTGAGGGGTCATGAAATTTGCAATTTCCGGTCTTCTTTACCTACAAATGCTACATTTGGTCAAGAATGGCCCAGTAGTTTCCGAGAAGAAGTTGTAAGTGAAAATTTCGAAACAAATTATAGCTGAATATTACAGCTACTTGACTTCCCTTTTTCAATGTTTAAGGATGATTCCTTGTCGATGAGTAAACAAGAGGCCCACTATGAGGCCTTATCGGTCACCTGAGTATTAGTTAAAAGTATCACTAAGGGCTATGGAATCTCAAAAAAAAAATTTCTGTTCCGAATATCTAAGCTAATTTAAATTAAAATTATGGCGACATCTACATTTTCTTTGGTTATTAATTGAATTAAACTATATTTAGCATATTGAGTGGAATTAATACAGTTTTTTCACTTTCAACCATTAATATTAGTAAGTCACATGAGGGTGGAGCTACCTTAAATGCCCTTGAAAGTGCCTATAATGATGAAAGGCTTTACATAATATAATTCATGTAACAGTAACATTAACACAATATGGCTAATTTGGACCCGTCCTACAGTCAAACTCTGGGATTGCGAAATTCACAATTTTGATACATCCTTTTCTGCTTTCCTAAAACATGAATTTACTTTTTATACTGTATTAGCAAACATAAAGAAGTCTTTCAAATGATAATTAAAGACAATAATCAAAATAATAAATTTGGTTCCACTCTGGAACCAAACCCTTACCCCCTAGGATCATGGAATTTACAATTTTGGTAATTTATAGTTTCAATTTAGTATATTATAAGATATTATCTAAATGTTTTACACATATACACTATAATATTACAAATCGCATTTTCCTCTATGAAACAACCAATTTCAGCACACGACACAATCCGTTCATATTGACTATGAATGGATTATGAACTAGTTTAAAGCACAGGACTGAGAGAGCGCTAGCGTAATGATTTGAAAAAAACCCAACATGTACCAGATCTTGCTAAGTCACACCTCGGATTAAGATTGTGAACTTACGCGGATTATCATCCCAATCTTGTGGTCTCCTAGCTCCAAAATACAGTGCACCGTGCAATGTTGATAAAAGGCAGGGTAAGACGAAATGTGACGTCATATCTATGTTTTGACCTACGTCACAATACGAGTGTGACATAGGTGGATCTTTATAGGAATTCGTTTTATGCAATAAAATATTTCCCGATTATAGAAGCAATGTAAAGAATAGGTGATTTAGTAAATGAATATAAATATAAGAAATGAACAGCACTCTTGAGCTGTTCATGGTCAATATGAACAGATTTGGATTTGAGGCAAATTCTCTGTGAATCGCGCCAGCCTCAAATCCAAATCCGTTTCATATTGACCATGAACAGTTCAAAAATGTTGTTCATTTCTTAAATATACCAAAATTTAGCCCCATCAGATCCTCTACCCTAGGGATCATGAAATTTACAATTTTTGGTAGAGGTCTTCCTGCTCTACATCGCTATGCATTTAGTTTTCTTCAAGATATGCAGTTCTAAAGAAGATTTTTGAAAAAAGGTCAATTTTTGGAAAATTTTGCCCCCGTCCCTAAGAGGCCGGTGATGCAGGAGTCCTGAAATTTACAATTTATGTTTTCCTTGTTCTTGTGCTTCATAACTTTGAAAAGAATTGGAATGGAAGCTATCAAGGAGTTAAAAATGTTCAATTTTCAACACATTTAATCACTGACAATTTTGGCCCCACCCTGACACCAAAACCACTACACCTAGGATCATGAAATTTACAATTTTGATTTTGGTAAAAAGCTACCTGCTCATTCTAAACATCTATTTTGTTTTAATTTAGTGTCAATAGCATTAAAGAATGGCCCAAACACTTTTAAAATGTCGCATGTACATCTTCAATGTTTTTATGACATCTATATATAATGTACAAGGTCTGAAAAATGTTAAGTAAATCCGTGAGAGGAGTTGGTTACACATAGTAGTACCATGCTTAGAAATGACAAAGTCCAACTTACTACATGTAGGTACCATGCTTAGAAATGACAAAGTCCAACTTACTACATGTAGGTACCATGCTTAGAAATGACAAAGTCCAACTTACTACATGTCAGTAGGTACCATGCTTAGAAATGACAAAGTCCAACTTACTACATGTAGGTACCATGCTTAGAAATGACAAAGTCCAACTTACTACATGTCAATTTTTCGAAGAATGTCCGGTCACTTCCAAAAAAGACACATGCACATCTTCAATGCTTTCATAAGAGCTGTACAATGTCTGAAGGATGTCAAATAAAAGCTACAAGAGGAGTTGATTACAAAAATAGGTACCGTCTATTAAAGATATTATGCTTCAAAAATGACAAAAGTTCAACTACATGTAAATTTTTCGCAAAATTGTTTGATCACTTTCGAACAGACAAATGCACATCTTCAATGTGTCCATAACAAATGTACAAAGTTTGAGGAACGTCAAGTTAGAGGTGTGAGAGTTGATTTCACAAAATAGGTACCGTTTATTCAAGACATGTTTAAAAATGACAAAGTTCAACTGCATGTAAATTTTTTGAAAAATGTCTGATCACTTTCAACAAGAGGCCCATGGGTCACATGCTCACCTGAGTCACATTGTTCAGCTGTTGTGATTTTTATAAGATATTTTAAATCAATCTTTAGTCCTATGAATAATTTTGACCCGATATTGTGGCCCCAACCTAGTCCCAAAGGATCACAACATAACTGAAAATGAATTGACATAACAGAGATGCCTCAACACCAATATGAACAATATGATCTTGCTCTTCTAGATAGGACCAAGGTCACAGATCATGGTATGAAATGAAGACCTTGCCTTAGGAAATCTACATATAGAATATAAAAGCTCCATCTTAAATAGTTCATGAGATATTGAATAGGTAAGATTTGAGAAGTTTCTAGTATACTGGTCCCCAATAGCACGCGGCTCTGCATGAGCAGTTATTCCCTTGCCGTTGCTATGCGCCATTTGCATTTTAGCCTCGGATTCTGAGACGTGAAACTACAATGTTTTGGGTAATAAAATTGATTAGAAAGCCCAGCAGCGTTTGAGCGTAATTAAGCAGGGTCTTGGGGGTGGCAGCCCCCCGATACGTCAAGCTGATCATGTGAGTCTATGACATTTTTTAAAATTAAATTATAAGCGAGGATGTTGGGAGCACTTCAGGAAGTGTCTAAAATGTTGATTAAAACATTTTTTAAAGTATTTTTTTTTTCCAATGCCGAACTGACTGAAATATTTTCCGTAAAATAGAAATAATCTATATCCTTTCTCAATCCCAGATGAAATTCAGTTTCCTTACATCAACATCAGTGACGAGAATATTCAGGAGAATATTATGCAAGATAACGCACAAAACAACACATTCTATCTATTTTGAAACATAAACTGTACATCTTTTTGCATTCTGTTTTCATTTTGAATTTTAAAAACTGTTTAAAAACCAGTTTTTTTAAAAACTTTATTCTACACAAGGAATTCAATTTTGGGCTTTTTTTTTGCGATTTCCTGCATTACTGGTCAGGTGCTCTAACCACTGAGCTACCCAAGCGATATCCACGGTCCATATAGCCCTAACTACTACATTCCTCCCTCCAAACCCAGATTCTTTTCGCCCTTGGCAAGACCTTCACCCGAAAGTCAAGGGGTGGTCAATGGCACCAAATGTAGTATATATTGGAGAGAGGAGAAAATCTGTGGCTGGACCAGGAATCGAAACCGGGACTCCTGCATTACTAGTCAGGTGCTCTAATCACTGAGGTACCCAGGCTGATATCCACGGTCCGTATAGCCCTAACTACTACAGTATCGTTAACATCTTATTCACTCTAATACATAAACATATAAGCATGATAAGTGGAAATTTATAGAGGTAGAGTAACTTAGATATGTATATCTTAGATGCATTTGAAAGCTCGCGTTTCATATCATAACGTACGACTGTGACGTCATAGTTGCATTTGTGTACACATGGCAACAGACTCTGATGGTGTAGACCCACATATGAGATTCATTTGCGGTTACGGAAATAGCCGAGTAGTTACAGATTTTTTTAAGGTCTTGATTTCAAGAGCCTGGGCCTTTCCAATTGGGAAAAATAGCGACATTTGAATGAAATTGGGGAAAATGTTCCATGGATAAAAGAAGTAAAGAGAAAACCAAACCAGTGCATTAAGGAATAATTGGACTCCTTCCGACTTGCATTTTGGTCAAAGCTTACCACATTTAAGTAAACAGAGGCCAAAACAAATTAGATTTACTTGACAATTTTGAAGCAAAAATTGTAATCTAGCTGTGAGCCTGTGAAGATTTATGAACAATAAGGATACCCTGCTTTGATTTGTTTTCATTGATGGGGAATTTTAAAGCAAAAATTGGGAAAAATACCTGCTTTTTAGCATTGGGAATGAGGCTTTATATCGGCCCTCTATATACCCTAAAATAATCCCCAAGTTACGATTGAGAAAGTTTATAAACGCTCTTGCCGTCTTGGACATTGACACGCTTAAAGGGAAAGGCAACCCTAACCACATTGTTGATTTCATGAATAAAGTATTACTTACTGATATCGTAAATGACAGTCTTTAAAAACAAAAATCCTTGTTTAACAATTGCAACAGGAAGGGAGAAAATGCAACGGACCAGACTGGGATTCGAACCCGGGTACCCTGAATCTCTAGTCAGGTGCTCTACCAAATGAGCTAACTGGCCACCGGCGATTGAACCCGGCTGACCGCTACATTCCTCCCTCCTTAAATGTCTTCACACCTGAAGACATCAACCCAAGATCTTTATCTCCTGGCAGGCATTTTCACCTGTCAGTTCCAGGGGCTGGTCTACGGCACCAAATGTAACAGGAAGGGAGAAAATGCAACGGACCAGACTGGGATTCGAACCCGGGCCCCCTGAATCTCTAGTCAGGTGCTCTACCAACTGAGCTAACTGGCCACCGGCGATCAAACCCGGCTGACCGCTACACAATGATAAGATAAATCAATATTAATCTATCATATGTTTTAAATTACCCGCTGCTAAGAGAGCGGGCAATGAAATTTAATTTATGATGTCACACCACCAGTTCCAGTTTATTTCATCAGCAGCACTGTAAACAAGACAAGTCACGAACAGTTAAGTTTGAAGCCGTATAGATTTGAGCCTGTTCTTTCGCAAGAGGGAATTGAGAAAAGACGTTCATTCGAGTTGCAGACCAGGCAGACGGTAAACGTTTTTTCATACAAATGTCCCGAACCTCAACTTGTCATTACGCAAATGATGGATCCACAGTTGAAATAGTGTTTTCTTTTCAGATAACTTGGTTGGGTCAGGAATTTCAACAAAACAAAAAAAATCACATCTCCCCTTCACATTAGTTCAATTAACAGCTTGACAGAAAGGCATCAACCTATTTATTCGTAAAATCTACCATATCACATGCACATCTTAGAATCTCATCAAAACCGTAACAGACGGTGTGACGTCAAAACTCTTGATTTTTGTGGTCTTGAATACAAAAGAGTTCCACATCATGGTGGGAATTTCTATTTTTAACGTTTTCAAATTTGTACTTATCTAGGCCGTATATCAACAGAATAGTATGACTAATTTTTATAATATAATTAATCTTATCATTTATCATGTAAATTTGTTTTGGGTTGCCTTAAAATTCCCCTTTAACAGGTCCAGTCCAAAGACTTTATATTTCTACAAGTACGTCCTACATAACTATACTTATAGCTACCTAGGTATTTAAACCTACTCCAGGTAGCTATTTTTACCTACTTTTTCCTTTCCTTGCATTTCGTGGCCAAACACAGGAACAGCGCAATATGGTGTGTACCAAATTTCTTGATTCACTTACACTGACAATGAATACCACAAAAATATTGGACAAAATTGATTACTTTCTAACCTTTCAAATTTGTATCAATAACTACACCTAGTTCCATTTTGTAGGAGCTTAGGATCAAAGCTACGTGATAAGAAGTCTAGAATGTCTTACAAATCTGTATTAATTTTAAAGTCTACCTTCAAGCATTTTTACATTAAAGGTTTATGGGATGATCTTTCATGCATTTCCTCTACATTCTCCACCCTCGTAAAGTATTGAAATTTATACTCTGAAATTTGCCGTGCACATGCACAACATGGTAAGTAAAATGACTGACCTGTTTAAAAGATGCACCTTAATTATTATTTATCTATATTTTTAAAAACAAGTAAAAGTAGGTAGAAGTAACAACTTAATAGCTACGTAGGTAGAAATAGTCTTGGACTGGACCTGTTTAACCCTCAGAGATTTCATGTCTCCTCACCAGAGACTGAAAACTGCTTCAGACCTGGAATTTCGCCTTAGTGTAGTTTACATATTGCTGTAACGTAACACGTAAAATGAAGTTGACAAGTGTCCCCTGAAAATTATCCGTTACTACCGGAAATCCTAATCTCGACTGAGATTCGGCTTGGCTGAATATTTGGACTGACGCTGAAGCTGACAGTAGATTTCCAGACGTGAATAATGAAGTACTGCTCCGAGATTCGGTGAAGGCGTCAGTCCAAATATTCAGCCAAGCCGAATTTCAGCCGAGATTACCGGAAATCCGTACTGCAGTAACCCTAGAACATTACAATTAGAGAATTTTTGATTTGACATTGAAAAACCTGGTACAAACCTTAAAATGGTATGCCGTAAATGAATAAACCATAAATCAGTTTGTAGACATAGATATTCAGCCTGGTGCAACCATATGTAGTATATAATATAATTACGAAATTAGTCTGAGTCACCGAGTCAGACTGTCGACTGTCAGCTCAGTGTTTATGCAAATTGTATCCCGATCCCGATACGTGTTGATTGCCATGATAAAATCATACAAGTGCGTCTGTCATAAGACGCAGTGTCTATAAACAGTTATAAAATACCAAAGGCATGCGATATTACTATTAAGATATTGAGTATAGTTGAATTGAATATCCATAGCAGTTATCGTTACTACTTGGGTCATAATTAATATATGTAGGCCTATATATATATATATTTATTTATTTATATATAGAGGCCTATATTTTTTTTTTTTTATTATTATTTTATTTACAAATCCAATACGCAAGATCGTGACTACTTTTTCCGTCTTGGTTTTAATTTTTACTTTCCCCTTTCAAAGTCTCGCGAGACCCAGAATAAGCGAGAATTTGGGCATGTTGCATGGTAAATAATACCAGTTCTGCAACTTTTGTCATGATCGATTCACCTGATTTTAACAATGGTGCACTATCATTGCATTGCAGTATCCTGTAGTAATGATTCAAGAAAGAAACAAAATACGCAGAAATATCCACAAATGATAGATTTTAATGGAAATATAGTGGATTTTTTCCCACTGCTGCCCGCCAGGAAATTCCGAAAGCTGAGAAAAGCTTGCGTCAAAACATATCTTCACGAGCCAAATTCAGGAGTTCATTTTTCCTGTCTCCAGACGTTTTTACACACCTTTCATTTAAAAATGTTTTTAATTGTGGAAAATACGGGTTCAATCGTCTTCCGATGCCATGTTTGAATAAACAAAAAATGCCCAAGATCGACACGTTTTTCCGGACTTCTTTACAAGAGAGTTCCGCTAACTCGATATTTACGATCTTGCGTATTCTGGGCCCTGTCGGGCATACAAGCTTAGAAAAGAAGAAAAACAAAGTGACAATCAAAAGATCAAATACAGTAAAAAGAGTGTGCAGCAAATTATGAAATACAGTATAACAATATATTGTAATATGTTGTACGGTGTGACCGTTGAGACGAGCGAAGCCCATTAACATCTTGCAACACGACTCCAATCGGAATATCACTCGGCCTATTCCGGAATAGGCCGAGTGATGTTCCGATTGATCCGCCTCTTCATTTAATGCGGGAAATATAACGTGGTGGATGTAAACAGTTACATTGTGACGTTATATTAGCTGCAATGTTTTTTCTTCTTCTCTCAAACCAAGCAAAAACAAAATGTTTGAAGCTATGAGAAAGCTTGTCTGGAATTTAAAAAGATTCATGGTACTCTCTAAACAATCTAATTATTATAATTACGGGTTTGTGAATGAAGTATACCGCAGTGACGGCGACATTTTTCCAGAAGCATTATGTGTAATACTCATCTTTTTTCAGCTGAAGAAGAGCAAATCACGTGACTCATATGTGTAATCATTGGAGCGAGCTCGTCGCGACGCGAGCTTCGCTCGCTATTATACACATCCACACATATATACACATCCACTGGCGCCTCACAGTTCCAGGCTGAACAGTTAGGGATCTCGGAGGAGCTTGGCCCCCAGAAGTGCGATGTGCAGGCCCATCGGCGGATGGATATGCCCTGACGTCCACCAACCAAGCCCCAGTTATGGGTTAAATAACTGGACAGGAAGAGTTCATAAGCTTTGGTTAGCAGTCCTCCTAGGAGAAAGTCACTCCAAAATCAAACTAGGACAGATGGGGTTCTATAGCCATGTCAAGCAGCTCATCTAGGAGATGGATCACTCTGATCACAAAGCCTGGGCGGCCAGACTCATCCAGGTGGAAATCCGGCCTAGGCTGCGATAGGCCAACAACCTATCCAGCTGAATGTATTTATCTAGCTACAGAAACCGCTATAGTAAACAACACTATTCCAGGACGGGGGACCTCAGGTCAAATACCTATCATGATGGCGGGCACTGAAAGCCGAGAGGATAGTGTCAACCTGACGGGGAAACCTAAATGGAAATCACAACTGCTCAGTTGTAAAGGAAAACTGCGTGTCGGTACATGGAATGTTCGGACATTACTACAAACAGGAAAGTTAAAGGAATTATGTGATAATGCAGAAAGGTACCATCTTGACATAGTTGGAGTACAGGGAGTTAGATGGAGTGGAAAGGACAAGATCCGGCATGATTCATGGACATTTATATACTCAGGCAGAGATGACCAAAAACATGAGGCAGGAGTAGGTGTACTTTTATCCAAGAGAGCAGCTGATGCAGTTAATTCCACCGACTGTATTAGTGAGCGCCTACTAAAGATCAGATTTAAAGCTGGAGTCACTAACCTTACTGTGATTGTAGGGTATGCACCAACAGAAGTAGCAAATACACCAGAAAAAGATGAATTTTATGACCAGTTGAACAACATTCTGGGCAAAATACCACGACATGATATGTGCCTCTTGATTGGTGATTTTAATACTAGAGTGGGACAAGATATAACAGCATATCCCAGAGTAATAGGCCAACATGGCATGGGTGACATGAATGAGAATGGACAGAGACTCCTTGACACATGTAGTACCCATGGTATAGTAATTGCTGGCACCATCTTTCAGCACAAGGAAATCCATAAGTATACGTGGACTAGCAATACAGTATCAAGAACAAGAGCACAGCTTGAT
This sequence comes from Ostrea edulis, assembly GCF_947568905.1. Lineage (NCBI taxonomy): Eukaryota > Metazoa > Mollusca > Bivalvia > Ostreida > Ostreidae > Ostrea > Ostrea edulis. Next base: position 757,525 of record NC_079167.1, on the reverse strand, counting down.
CATATCATCATCAATAGTAGATGGAAACGCTCCATGACAGACTGTAGAGCCTACAGAGGTGCTGATATCTTCAGCGACCATGAGCTACTAATTTCTACTATCACCATGAAACTGGCAAAACCTAAATCAAGGGGTGCAAAAGGAAAATTTGCCACTTATAAGCTTAACGACCGGATAATGAAAGAAAGATTCCAACAAGAAGTGAAGAAACATCTGATAGAGGAGAACAGTCAACAGCTTGAGATAGAAGAAGACTGGGATAACATTAAAAATGGAATTCTACATGCTGCAGAAAACACCATTGGTAGGATTAGGCATAAAAGAAAAGAATGGATTAGTGTTCAAACAGAAGAATTGGTGGAAAAGCGACGAACGGCAAAAGCAAGGTAGGATTCAACTGGAACTAGGCGAAGCTCAGAGGAATACAGAAAGCTTGATGCCCTTGGAAAAAAAAAAAGTGCAAAGAAAGACAAACAGAATTGGTTTGACAAATGTGCTAGCGAGTTAGAGGTAGCATCTGGTATGAAAAATCAAAGAAAGGTATTTCAAATTGTGAAAAAGATGAATGGGAAATCAACACCACAGCCCATGTCTGTAAAAAGCAAGGAAGGAAACACTGACTGACAAAGATCAAGTGAAAGACAGATGGAGAGAACACTTCTGTGAGCTCCTAAACAGACCAGTCCCAGCACGAAGGTACCATCCAAGTCAACAGCTATGGGAGGAACTAGATATAGATACAAGTGAACCATCAGAGGAGGAAGTAGAATAGGCAATCAACAAACTGAAGAACAACAAGTCAGCTGGTACAGACAGTGTTACAGCAGAACTGATAAAATGTGGAGGTCAACCCACCAGAGCCAGGTTCCATTCACTCTTGTTTAAGATCTGGCAAGAAGAGCAGGTGCCTCTAGACTGGAAAAAAAGTGAACTTTGTATTCTCTTTAAAAAAAAGGTGACATCAAAGACTGCAAGAACTACAGGGGCATTGCACTATTGTCTGTGGCAGGAAAAGCCTTTGCCTGGATTGTATTGACAGGATAAAAGATGCTGTTGATAAAAGACTATGAGAGAATCAAGCATGATTTAGGAGATCGAGAGGTTGTATTGACCAAATATTTTGTCTGAGAATACTGATCTGAAAATACCTTGAGTTTCAAATACCAGCAGTCACTAGTTTTGTCGACTTTAAAGCAGCTTTTGACAGCGTACATAGACCATCCTTATTGAGAACAAGAGGTACTGTGAGCAATGCTCACTAAGAATACCCCCCGCTTACCCCAATCTCCCAAAGGGTGTTGGTAATAGGTAAAACTTCAGTATTATGATCCAAAAGGTATCTAGGAACGCAGCATCTCCATGCGATGAAAAAAGCCATTAAAGAATTTAAATGGAAACCATATTGCTACTTCGATGTCCAATGCGCGTGACCTTTGGACCCCAAAATCAATAGGGAACATCTTCATTCCATAGGTAGTCCATATGTATGATATGGTGACTGTAGGTGGAAAGGATAACGCTTTAGAGCCCGGAAACCATATTGCTACTTCCATGTCCAGTGCGCTTGACCTTTGACCTTTTGACCCCAAAATCGATAGGGAACATCTTCATCCCATGGGTAGTCCATATATATGATATGGTGACTGTAGGTGGAAAAGATTATGCTTTAGAGCCCGGAAACCATTGCGTCTACAGACGGACGGACAACCCGATTCCAGTATCCCCCCCACAACTTGTTGCGGGGGGTATAATAATGAAAGAATACGGCATCCCATACAAGATCATAAGCATTATCAGAAACACCTATAATGGATCTCAGGCTAGAGTGAAAATAGGAGGCGAATTTTCCGACTGGTTTTTTGTCGAGACTGGGGTGAGGCAAGGTTGTGTTTGGTCTCCCCATCTGTTTGGCATTCTCATAGACTGGATATTAAGAAAGTCGTGTGACAGTCATGGATTGCAGATGAAGAAGCGTGGTCGTACACTCAGGGGGATCGAGGACGGTTGGAAACTATCAGACCTCGACTTTGTTGATGATGTGGCTCTGATAGAACCAGACAAAGAAAAATCAACAGCAGCACTGGCAAGACTCAGGAGAGCAGAAGAGGTTGGCCTTGTAGTTTCTGCAGAGAAAACCAAGGTTATGCCAATAGGTGAAACATCGGCATGCGTGAAAGATGGAGAGTCTACCATTGATAAAGTTGAGAAGTTTAACTACCTAGGCTCAACTGTAACACCAATTAATTCCATCGATACTGAGCTGAACATCCGTATAGGAAAAGCCGCCAATGCTTTTAAGAACTTGCGCAACACTTGGAGAGCAAAGATCAGCCTCAAAATAAAAATGAGAATATATAGAGCAGTTGTCATTCCAACATTGCTGTATGCATCTGAGACATGGGCCACAACCAGGAAACATGAGCAACGACTAGACGCCTTCGATTCCAGATGCCTTAGAATTATTCTGAAGACCAAATGGTGGGAACGAAGGCGCAACAGTGACATTCAAGAGCTCACAGATCAACCATATGCCTCAACATTACTCGTGAGGAATCGGCTGAGATGGTTTGGTCACATGTCGAGGATGGGAGACGAAAGATTCCTTAGGCGAATGTACGAATGGGACCCTACATCGGTCGGAGGCAGACGAAAACAAGGACGACAACGGCAGAGATGGCGAGACACGCTGGCAAGAAACTTTACAACTGCGGGCCTAACATATCAGGAGGCCGAAAATATAGCCAAAGACCTAGTGACACGGAGGGATACCATAGCGGCACTGATGTGATAACAATCACTAACAGTATCCAGCAAGTAAGTAAGCAAGTAATTGTCTCGATAGCATTGTCCAAGGTGTAGGCTGTTTCTTTCCTAGTCATTTTAAAATTGTGTTAGACAGGGGATGTGTCGACGTGTGATGCTTACTCCTCATAGGCACCTGTTCCTACCTCCGGTGTGTCCAGGGGTCCGTGTTTGCCCAACAATCTATTTTGTATTGCTTGTGAGATTTATGAGATTGATCACTGTTCGTTATCTTTACCATTCATGACCCTTTATTTAAGGGATTGAACCCCTAAAACTTTATATTATTGAATATATTTCCTAATTACAACTTGTGTTCTACAACAGTTTAGAAAATGTTTTCAGTTTTCTACATATATTCGTTCAACGGCTTGAGATTTTAAAGAATGTTCCGATGAAAAGGGGGGGGGGGTATTTAAAAAATTATTAACCACTATATCAAAATGCGAAATGAGAGTTCGACCTGGATGCGTAATCCGGACTCAGTTTACCAAAGATTGAGCAGAGATATAAATGTCCAGGTGTTGTATGATTGGCAAAAATCAAGAGTGAAATTATTTTGTACAGGTAGAAATATCACAGAATTTCAAATCAATTGTCGAGGACAATATGAATTTAGAAAGAATAAAAGCAGACCTTTGTTATGCTGTCTCCACAACAGCTATCTAACCAGTTTCATGATCTTTATTGGGTATCCAGATTTTGAATATGCATTTGATAGGATAGGATTTGATTAGGTGAAAAGCTACAATAAATAAATTAAGAAATAGTAAATATGATGTACAATGCACAAAGTTATGAAAATCCGAAAAATATCTAATTTGCAATAAATTTAACACGATAGATATGCATACGTATGTAACTTAATTTCATATAGATAGATAGGGTTTCCAAATATTTAGCGAACATATGCAAAACAAATAAATTAAAAAACACCCCGAATTCCCGCAAAATGAACTGTCAAACTTCAGACTCATTTTGAAAGAAAAGAAAAAGAATATGTCACAGCAGGAATTATAAGGAACATTATACAATGTTGATAATGACAAAATTATGGAATACTTACATTGTGGGCAGAGTAAAACATCTGTAACAAGACAGTATGACTGTGCAGAAAAGAGATGAAGAAAACCCTGCGTGCTGCACGCACGGAAATATCAGCGATAATAACAAAACAAAAAGCGAGCCATGCCGGATAAAAGCCGGCACACTCTTCGCCTGATGTTAACAAATATAATAATCAAATCTCAAAATTTTCAAGCATAAAAAATATGGCGAGACAATTAGACATGTTGTAGAGTCATTATTAAAGTCTCATAAATACTGGCACACTAAATGAAAGAAATGTTCACTGTTCCATAAGAACCAGTTAGTTAACTGGACACATAAAAGTTTTGGGTTCATTATTCACCATAACGCGAATTATGACTTTGCGCACTTGATCACTATCACTTGTTACAGACTTGATAATAAATCCCATTGGCAAAGAATTTCGAGAAAGTTCTTTATTGCAAAATAACACCACATCGCCAGGTGACAGCTTTCTTTATCGCAAACTAACAACACATCGCCAGGTTACAGATTTCTTTATCGCAAACTAACATCACATCGCCAGGTGACAGATTTCTTTATCGCAAACTAACATCACATCGCCAGGTGACATATTTCTTTATCGCAAACTAACACCACATCGCCAGGTGACATATTTCTTTATCGCAAACTAACAGCACATCGCCAGGTGACAGATTTCTTTGTGGTAGATTCCATTCCCGGTGCATCTGTAGGTGTTCAAGTACAAATGTATTCTGTTTTCCAGCGTTTCCAAAAAAATTGGATGACAAGTCTTAGACTCCCCTCCACTGTGTACACAACAGCTCATTCTGCATTGCATGATTTAGTAATGACGTGGTATCCATAACACTGGTTTATTAGGGTGAGTAAAGTTGAAAGGGATAATACATGAGGATTTTCAGGACCAGCAGAAACCGACACTACTATTCTAGAGTTGATTATGGAAGAGGCTTCTGTCAGGAATGTTGTGAACACCTCATGAGTTAAACTCCTTGATCCGTAGTCAAGTAGTATCGCATCCAATATGTGTCTAGTAATCCCAATCATACTTTCTCACACTCCTCCCATATGATAGGAGTGGGGCGGTTGAAAATCCATGTGATTTGCTGCTCGTTAAGAAAGTTATGGCTCCAGACATTCTTCCTCTACATTTATAACATTGACATTCAGCATCTTAACAGCACCGATGAAATTAGTTCCTCTGTCTGATCGGAAAATTTGAACAGGACCCCGTGTGGCGATGAACTGACGGAGTGCATTTATGAAGTCATTTCCTCCACAACTTCTATATGTACAGCCTTAGTAATGAGACAAGTGAATAGAGCTGCCCATCTTTTCCTGTTTGATGTACCACCTCTGGTTCGTCGTGTGATAATGTTCCATGGTACAAACACGCCAACTACAACAGTAGAGAGGGATGGTTGTCCAGATAGAATATGATATTTAGGGACGTTAGAAATCTTCTAGTATTCCGGTACTTTCCTGCAAGTTACACATTTATGAATAATAGAGGCCACAAGTCTTTTTCATCCGACGATCCAAAATCCCGATGAGCGAATACATGTACGACCCTCAGTAAAATAGCGTCCTTTTTGTTTTACATCCGTAAAACAATGAAGGTAGTGACATGAAGTTTCCCAGGCAGAATCAATGGATTTTTGAAGGGGACATCAGAGTTGAGATTTTTTAAGTGACCATCAACACGCAGTACTCCTTCATTGTCAAGGTATGTATCTCATTTGTAAATAGCACTATTTCTTGACAACGGTTTAGCACCCTTGATATTTTGAATTCTTTCTGAATAGAATTTCTGTTGAATGTCACTAACAATAATCGTTTCAGCTTTGTGCAGCATATAAACATCATCCATCATAACACACTCTGATTTGCGACACTTCAGAATAAATCCACAAACTTTGGCAACAACAGCTAAGAGTTTGTTCCACTTGAAGAATTTAATATGGAATTCATTGTCCAGACCCGCAACTGTTTCTGTCTTAATGTCAGTTTTGTGGCAATGGATTTCCTTGTCTTCTTCCGGATTCACGAGAGGATGATGTTCTACAAAAGGTTCAAATTCTGTTTTCTCCGCGTTTGATAGCCAAGCACAGTTTTGCATTTCACGAGGCTGAATTCCTCTTGTGCCTACATCTGCTGGGTTCATTTAGGTACGAAAATAACTCCAATGGGATGGACTGCTGAGGCTGTGAATATGAGCAATACGATTAGCAACATACACAATCAAAGTACTGAAAAGCGCTAAGCTGATTTCATGAATTCTGTCTGTAATGTTAATGAGCAGGTCCAACTGTAAAAAAAAAAAGTCCATGCGTTATTCTTTCTTTTCGCACAACTAAATAATACATTTTCTATAAGGAAATAACAAATATGGATGGGAAACAATGTACTGAATCTTTTCAACATGTTGAAATATAAACTTTATATGATGTTGTTAAAAACAATGGTTACTATAATAATTTTGGTCCCACCCGGAACTAAATCCCTGTCCTTGGATCATGAAATTTACAATTTTGGTAAAGGACACCTGCTCTTTTTAAATATCTATTTAATCAGAAGATAGTATAAATAGCATTGCCACCGCTGCGGTGGTCTAGAGGTAGAGTGTTCGCCCTGTATGAGGACGGTCGAGGTTCGAATCCCGGCCGCGACAGACCTACTTTGAAACTGAATGCTGCGTTATCAACAAGAGTGGAAAGAACTCATTTCTAACATGAAAGTTAGAGCAAGAGAATATACTAAATCAAATATGATCAATTAGACTAACATATAAGCATGGATTTACATTGTAATGATTGTTTGTTATACGTAAATCTAAAATAAAACCTCCAAGAGTTTGTACACACGTACTCATCAACATAGATGTAATTATGTGTATTACACTCCTTGTGTAAAACCCCATATTGATATTGCAAAGGAAACTCACCTGTTTGTCTGAATGAGACATAATACACATTGCTATTGTTTGGATTCTATAAAACAATTCTTTATATGAAAATGCAATTAACCTTAGCAAAAAAGCATAAGATTCGCAGCTTGTGTAGGAGTTCTAATATGGAAAAAAAAATCGTAACAGAAGTGACTCGCAATAAATATATAATATTTACATGTAAATGCATAAGCGCAATAAGAATCCCAAGCTAGGCACTTAAAAGTTACAAAAGTAATTTTCAAACGGTAATGTTCAAGCTACTGTTAGAAATAATGAAGAGGCATCTCGCCGAAAAAAAAACTATATGCATTTTTTATATGAAAAGTTCGTTCAACGAAAACAAAATGTGGGGACAGGGAACAACGACAGTAAAAACACGCCCCCTTTTCCTCCTTCATCCTTTGTACGTTCGGAAATACATGTAGCATATACCTGTCATTGTCAATTGTTTGTTTGAAGTACAAACAAATTGAAAAAGCGATTACTTTTCATTGTGTGTAACGTGCTGTGGACCGCAAACCATTTTACATTCATGCTTGACACAATGACAATGTTTATCTAACACTTGTTCTAACCATATGCATTTCAGTAAACAGCCCTTGTAAAATTTCAGACGGTGTTTAGAAGACTTGAAACCGGGGCATTGTCTTCCGTAAACGCAGATCTATGATGTTTTTTACCTTTTGTCTTTTCCCTCCCCCAAGATCATCATTTTAGTCTCATTTTTGAAACTAAATAACGAAATCAAATTTGATTGTGTTGACGATGATTCTGAAGAATATCTTGGTCGTTTAGAAATGGTAAGGTAAGCCTAACACCGTTGCATCCTCTAAAATCCTGCATGACCTACTTACATATATGACCGGGGGAGGTGTAATCAGTTACGCAATATCGTCCCTCTCAGACACCGACCTCTGTCCTTCGCTGTCAAAACCTAATCGTGCACAAGTTCTTTCTCGTTCACGATCGACGCGGATCTTACTGTGCAGTTAATTTTTTTTACTGTGTTGCACACATTTTTGCTGTGTCTCAAAAAGTTCTAATCGAAACAGCAGTCAAAACAAATGGAAAACCCTCATGACTCGTGTATAGCTTAATGACGCTTGTAATTAAAGATTGCACCTTGCAAAAGTATTGATTTTCTTGACCTCTAACCGCTATGCGAAGGTAACAATGCAAAGGCACCCTAGCCAAAACGTTTTCATGTACAGATTCTTATTCATTTTTAGATTTTGAAATACTTAATAATCACTTTAATTATTACAGACGCAGATTCAAACGGGAATTTTAACTGAAGAATGACCTGCTTCTGTGTCCCACTTCCCAGAATGAAGACAAAAATGTCACCTTTTTATACATATTTTATCCACTGTCCAACGAACTGTATTTCCGAAAAAAATTGCCCCCCCCCCCCGAATATGAATGTAAAGCTCGTACTAGATCGGTTGCAAAAACGTGATGACGAAAGCAAAATCCAACTGGTGGCAATAAAGCAGCTACACGCTTTAAAAAGGCGTTTCTTATCATTGTTAATGTATTCCAATACTGGATTTTTGTGAGAAGGACTTTAACAGTTAACGGCTGACTTTGACTGGAGGATACTCTACGGAAACCATTTCGTGACATATCTGTCTACATGAATAAGTGATGAACCGATGTAATGTACAGAAATGTTAATTGTCCAGACGGTATTGAGTTGTTCCGGTTCATTTCCATACTTGTACGGTTTCTGGAACAGTAAAGTCTATGTGACCTAATATCCCCATAAATATTTTAGGTCACCTGACCTATTGTAAATGGTCAGCATCCATATTCGTGTGCCGTTCGTTAACAGTTGACCATCCTTAACGTCTTCCTGATAACTACCATATAATTTTTTGTTCAAATTTGGTATAAATCATCTTTGAGACAAGGGGGCATAAAGTATAAAACTCCAACACCCCCGGGGCATTAAGGATGGAGCAAAAATTGACCAATGTTAAAACATCTTCCCTAATAATAAATGTTTGGACAGGAATATACTGGGAAAATATGCTAGGAATTTTTTTGATATTATGATGCAAGAATACAAAGGGTCTTATAGGGGGTGGATGCAAGGTGAAGATAGCAAACAGTGATCAATCTCATAACTCCTATAAGCAATACAAATAGATAGTTGGGCAAACACGGACCCCTGGACACACCAGAGGTGGGATCAGGAGTCGTATGCATAAAAATTCTAAGAATTTCCTTAAGTATATACTTAAATTTCTTAAGTATATACTTAGCTAAGTAAGATTCTTAAGTTCCGTTGCATAAAACCTCTAAGCAACATGCTTAGTTGTTTTTAGCTAAGTACATCGCAATCTGCTTAAGTTTATCGTTGCTATGTCAAACGTCATTTCCGCTTTCACTTTACCGTAAACACAGATTACATGGAGCTGAACATTTTCTTGATAAGTCTCTTGTATCGCTAATAAATGATGAAATACTATAATAGGAAAGCGACACCGTTCAATTGTGGGATACGCTATGTTCGATGATCAGAGCAACATAACTCTTGGAAAAAGTTAACTTTATGATGAATTAGGAATACAATCTGATGCCGTGGAATACACAATGCGATCATGTTCAGGTAAAACTTTCAACAGCGGACGCATAGCCGGAGGATTAGTTGTTCAAGGCATTGACGAACCAATACAACTTGCGCTACCACCAGTCATTGAATGTGACAATATTCCGGATAATCAAACACGTCGCTCGACATTACCCTCACATGAATGCTATTGTTGACTATATGCATGGCTTCGACCCGTCAAAGAAAGTGTTATTACTTATAGGGCGTGATCTTCCAGAGGCACACCACGTGCTCGATCAGAGAACTGGACCACCTCGTTTACCATTTGCACAACGTTCCCCTCTTGGATGGGCCATTATTGATGATGTCTGTCTCTCAGGACACCACTTGCCATCAACACATAACGTTAACAAGACATTCATGTGGGACAATGGTCGACCTACAACGTTAGAACCTTGTCAACAAGTTGTTAGTATTGACGACAGTGCCGTCAGCGTGTTCAAAACACAAGTTACAAAATCAGACATTGTTCAAACCACACCTGATGATAACAAGCCTGGACTATCCATAGAAGACCGTGAATTTCTTAACATCATGAACAATAAATTCCGTCTGAACTCAGAAGGGAAGTGGATAGCACCTCTGCCCTTTCGAACTGGAAAAGATCTAATACCAGACAATTATGAACTTGCGCTTCACAGAGCTCCTTGATTTTACAGATTTTATGGGGCTTGAACTATTTCTCCTATAAAGTCATCTGTACTATTTTCTATCATCTTAATAAGGTGAAATTGCTAAAATGACCCAAATTTTAAGGGGTTTGGGGGGGAAATTAGGTTCTCCCAATAAAGTAATTCAAGAAATGAAAGGATTTTGTCATTTAAAACTCCGGGAGTGGAAGAAATTATTGCTTCTTTTATCGTTTAGTACATTTTCCGAAACAAGATGCCGATTTACCTTAAATTTGAAAATTGGGGGGGGGGGGGGGGGCGCCGGCTGCGCTCCCTCTAATTCCGCCACTGGAAACTACGTCCAGTGAGATTACTATTAAATGAATTTCTAGTTATCGTATATCGCAAGTTTTGCAAATTTTGGCAGAACATTTTGAGTTTGAGCACATGGGGTCTAAAAAGGAATTATCAAAAATATCTCTTTAAGGAACATAACAGTCTTTAATTTGGGTATAAGAATTTTGGTTTCTATACCAAAGTTGACAATCTGACGGTTGTGCATAAGACAAATCTTTGATATCTCGAAGGATAATCCGAGGGACACCAACCGATCTGTAGGAGTCTGTGTCCCTTATAGACTCAACAGAGTGATACCTTTTATACTGAGCGACGTGTCAGCAAGTATTGTTTCGTTATTGTGTATATTCATGAAGGAACATATATCGAGCGACAAGTATCCTCGGGGACAGGCTGTCCACCAGCAGAGATACAAACTCGATGGTTAAATGAAAGGTGAAGATAACGAACAGTCAATCTCATAACTCCTATAAGCAATACAAAATAGATAGTTGGGCAAACACGGACCCCTGGACACACCAGAGGTGGGATCAGGTGCCTAGGAGGAGTAAGCATCCCCTGTTGACCGGTCACACCCGCCATGAGCCCTATATCCTGATCAGGTAAACGGAGTTAGGGTTAGGGTTAGTCAAAATCAGTGTGCCAAGAACGGCATAACAATCGGTATGAAACACGTCAGACAGCATTTGACCCAATGCGAGGTTGTATTGACGAACTAGATCGTTATAACGACCATAGAATTTGCGAAATGCTGACTTCAATCGAGACTGTTGAAACCCCTGTACCATCAACTTGTTTGTCAGTAGCTTACCTCGATTTAAAAACTGACTATACGCAGAACAAGCATATCGAATCAGTTGAGATATATAAACACCATATGCAGGTGATAATGGAATATTGCTACATAGATATAGGAAGTTGACGATGGAGAAGCTGATATCAGTACATTTTGAAGTAATGGATTGTTCGACAATATCAGAAGGTGTTTAAGCTTCATCGCCATGATTTGATACTGAAGAAGAATTCTGAAGTATCTGGCAGTTACTAACATCATCATGCAGAGCTGTACAATGGTAGGTACTTCTACACACATCACATGATACTTTGGCTTTGCAGCGATTTCCAAAGTGATTGGAAGTTTCACAGCAACGGAAACAAACGTTGTAATGACGAAGAATACGGTTTTGTTCTTCTACTTTCTTATTCTGAAATATTTGCACTTGTTGATACCATGTCTAGATCCATTATGAATCAAACACTGATGTCCAGCATTCATAGTTTTGGATGATATGTCTGTTTTGTGTGTAAAAACAGTAGACTTGATTTTATTCTGTCCTTTTAAATACTATCAAAATTCAATCCATGATCATTTCTGATGATGTTCATCTCGCCAATAAATGCAACAAACTCACTGAAAGGATGGAAGAGTACACAGTGTTCTTTTTTTTAAATTTAACAATATATGTAATCCACTTCTGCAGATTTCGTGGAAGACGATGAATAATAGGTTTCAACCAAGAGATGATTCAAGGTAAGAAAACATCACACTGTGCTCCGAGATATCTTTCACAGCTTGTATCTCACAAAGTAAGTCATGCAGTTCATACAACTTCTTGCGGTCTGTGAAATCAGTAAAGGTTTGAAGTCCGGATTTCAGAGATGATTCAATCAATTCATGGAAGCCAAATCTTTCATTCATCTGTTTCCAGATGTTTACCAAACATAACTTTGGATTGCTCGCACATGAAGCTCTCAGACTCAGAATCAGTCTGTGGGCTTCTGAGTTTTTGCTTTTACAAGTAGTCAAAAGAGTGAATTCTTCTAGTAGAGAACGTTCAATTCCTGACACCATAGTCTTGAATTGTGTTTTTCAAACCACATAATTATCAGGTTTCTGTTGGAAACTTTCCAAAAGTAAATTCTTCTTGAGAAGAAACTTTGATGAATCTGAAAAGCTGTGCGAGGATGGGTTCACAGTATGTTGTTCTTGTAACTGCAATAATGGTACACGATAGCTGTTGACATTACTTTGGTAATCATAATAGTGAGGTCCTGAAGGATGCTGTTGACAATTTTCTTTTCCTATGTAAGAACGGACCTCCTATTGAAAGTTTGTACGGTTTCCACTGCTTACTATGAACGGAGCAGCATTTGGATTAAGTATAATGTTGTCAACAAAACATTTTGACTTTTGATCACCAGATACACTTGGATAACTTAATTTCATATAGATGGATAGGGTTTGGAAATATTTAGTGAACATATGCAAAAGAAATAAAACAACAAGCCATCCTGAATTCCCACAAAATTTACTGTCAAACTTCTGTCTTCTTTTTCCATTTTGGTACATTACCGCTCCTGGCGTAAACTCATACCGGCGCATGGGGTTCAAAGACGACTGTACAGGTGCAGGTTAAAAACAACAGATTTACAGTGCAGTTAAAAACGACCGGTAGGTTTAACGTCTGATGGTGGTGTTCTGTATCTGGAACTTGAAGCTGTCCACAGATGTTGCACAGACTGCTTCGGATGGTAAAGCATTCCAGATACGTATTCCATCAGGGAAGAATGATTTCTGGTATATTAGAATCCTTGCATACGGTACGATGAAGCTGATGTTGCCTCTCAGCGAGTTGGTCGGTACCAGGATAGGTGATGATGGTATGTCTATCAACTGGTTGACTACCCTGTACATCATCACTGCCTTAGTTTGAGCTCTGCGCTCCTGTAAGGATGTCCAATTTAGATGGGCCAGCATGGCGGAAACACTTCTAGTTCTCCGTTGCACCATCTCCAGTTTCTGGATGTTGTCGGCAGTGTAAGGGTCCAATATTACGCTGGCGTACTCTGTGATTGGCCGGACGAGGGTTGTATAGCAGAGTGCCTTGGTGTTATGTGGACACTGCTGTATGTTCCTCCGCAAAAAGGCAAGGGTGTTATTTGCCTTTTTTGCAACCTGATCAATATTGTGGTTCCAGAGGGTATGGCCATGGATATGGTATTGGTGGCTTATGATCTTCCTCTTGTTGGTAATGTTCAGGATCTGGCACTTCTTGGGGTGGAATTCCATGAGCCAGTCAGCCTCCCACTTTTGTAAACTGATCAGATCCTCCTGAAGCTGGATGGCATCAGCGGGACATCTGATGTGTCTGTACAGATTTTGGAAGACAATATTAAAAAGGAAATTTCACAGCAGGAATTATAAGGAACATTTTTATAATAACAAAAAAATGTGGAATACTTCAGAGTAAAACAACTGTAACAAGGCAGTATGACTGTGCAGAAAAGAGACGAGGAAAGCTCTGCGTGCTGCATGCACGGAAACGGCTCCTCATCCGAAACCATTTGAAATATGTCATAAAATCTTCCCCTGGGGCACATCACAGGGCGGCACAATATCTGTTTTTTGACATATGCAATTTTACGCCACGGTGTGGAGAATAATTATAATTATATGATAATCAGTTTATCGGAACGATCCCTGATTTCTCAAAAAGGGAATGGAAGACAAAATTTGATGGCATGTTGTTTAGAGCCATATTCTGACCATTTTGTGTTCGATAAATGCTTTACAAAATATATTTCGTTTATGAGATTGTAAACATCAAATTTTCGAACATTATTTTGAAATCCCCTATTACGTGGTCAGTGGTAATGTTGTTGACATCAGCCCTTGCTTCAATAATGCTAAACAAATTCTTTTTAGTTTTTGAGATATTTAGTAAATGCTTTTGACCCCTCTCGGTCCTCTATTAAATCAAAGTAATAGACTGTGGCGTGGGTTGGGAATTTTTTTTTACCTACGATGACCTTAACCCTTTCTCTACCGGCACATTTTATAGGTTCAAATGTATGAAATGGACATGTAAATGTTGCTTTCGTTAGCTCTAGAAACTTTTCTTGATTACATTAAGAAGTCGTCATATTTCACCCTTACAGTTTTTCAATAATCAAATCCTATGCGTACAATTCTAATACTTTTATTCTAAGTATTCTTGGTGGGTTTTTGGGGTCAAGTTTTACTAACGAATCCATGTTGAATATCGCATTATATACATTTATTGCATGATAGTGAGGGAGATATGAAGATTTATTTACTCAAGAAAAATCATATTCCCTGAGGGCAATGACTTGGACTTATTGTGACGTCACAATAAAATACGTCTACCTTGATGTAAAATTTATGGAAAATGCACGAGGCTGCCGAATGAGTGAAATATGATGGAGAGATATGATGTTTGAGAGGGAGAAATTAAGTTTTATCATCCCTGGCACGTGACTGTCTAAACCAATCAGACTACGCGTTGCATAGAACTCTCGAGCGTTGCTCTCGGGGAATATGATTTTTCTTGGTTGAATAAATCTTCATATCTCCCTCACTATCATGCAATGAATTGTTTATTATACCGAAACAAAGCAAGACTACAAAAGTGCATTTGAAATTGGAGTCCGCTCATCTATACGTTGTATGTAACACCGCATCGTCAATGTATTACGGTAGAAGGTACAAACAACGAAATACAGTGATATGATAACCAGTTTTTGTATTTCTATTCTCCTCGAATGCTGATTTACTTGCTAGTTTTTGTATCCGAAAAATTGCGTACACAAAATTTGTTAGAATAAAAAATGATAGCGAAAAAACTTACAATAAGGTCTTCCGTTTCCAACGGAAGACCTTAATAAGAAACCGACTAAAACTAATATCTTCCCAAACTCCGATTGGGGAACATAATAATTGCAGAGGTCTGAAAAGTGACCCCACCACTGGGAGGCCCAAGGTGGTAGCCTTACAGTCCCAAACTGAGGGGGGAAAATGATAATCCTTGGGGTCGCCAATTCTACCTGCATACTCCTTTCGTGGAGTCTTCTAACCTCTATTATGACCCTATGTGATGTAAAATTACAAACTTTCAGTTGAACCCAATTTGCCATAAAGACCTATTTGACCCATCTAACGGGTTCTGTATGTTTGCCTACGTTTTTCTCTATCCCTTCCTCAGTTTTGTTTCATTCGATCACTCCATATACTCAATCTTTAGAGAGGTCTGAAAAGTGGTCCTACCCTCGGGAGATACCCCTAAATCCCCAAACCGAGGACTGAAAACGATAGTCCTTGTGGTCCCCTATCTTGCCTGCATACTCCTTTTGTAGAATCGTGAAAGATCCCATGGGGATCCGGGTTAGAATAGGTCTTGCTTGTCATAAGAAGCGACTAAATGGGGCGATCCTTCGGATGAAACTGCAAAAACCGAGGCTCCGTATCACAAGAAATGTGGCACCTTAAAGATTCCTCCCTGCTCAAAGGCCATAAGCGCCGAGCACAGGCCTAACTTTTGCACAGGTTGACGTCTGCATATGAGTGAAACATTCTCAATAGGGACATTAACCAATATATGTATACAATTTTCAGAGTTGAAGTTAATTACCTTCATTATGATCCTATGTGATATAAAATTAGGAACTTTCGGGCAAGCTCACTTAAAGGCCTATGTGATCCTATTTTTCAGTCCTAGAGGTCCGCTTACCTTGTCTGCATACTCCTTTCGGGGTATCGTCAACGATTATGGTGTTTCTAACATTTATTATTATGACCCTATGTGATGTAAAAATTACTAACTTTCAGGTGTGCTCAATTGCTTTCAAAGGCCTAGTGACCCCTTTTAATGGTTCTATATATTTGAAGACGTTGCTCTCTATCAGTTTTGTTTAATTTGATCATATTCAATCATCAAAGAATTCTGAAAAGTGGTTCCATCCTCGGGCACCCTCGCGTGGTACCCCTATAGCCCAAACTGAGGACAGAAAATTATAGTCCGAGGGGTCCCTGCCTTGTGTCTATACTCCTTTCGTGGACTCTTCAAAGATTGAGTTGGTAACATTAGGATCTTTCAGGTGAGCCCAACTGACTTCAAGTATCAAACTCGATAATTAAGAATATGTTTATTAATTGATTGAAATATCATCAATATCAATCGATTTTTTTTTTACTAATTTTTAATATTCCGTCGGAGTACTCTCAGTACTTTGATGCATTTTCTTCTTGGCTGCTGTTTAGTGGCTGCTAGATTCAGCCTAGTCTTTATTTTACAAAGCTAATAATGAGGATAGCTACATAAAAGACATAATTCAAACTGAGAACTCTCGAAACATTGACAGCTCCACTGGTCAACCCAGTCACACACTGGTCATACTTGGCCTTGGATGAGTGTACAAAGTTACAATGTAAGACTGCATGACATGATCGATCACAACTTTTTATGGAGACGTGTTCGGCACTAGTGAAACGCCACCTATAAAACATGTTGAACTCCTCTCCATTTAGATTTGTCATCCGTTTAACGAAGAGATCCATGGAAGCTGGAGTTATGTCCGGAATTGACATATCTTTAGTGGCCACGTACTCAATTTTCCACAAAGGCTTTTGTAAACGATTGCTTTCGGGGAGGTCCATGTAGTATTGAATTAAATCTAAATGTCTTCCTGTGGATTGATCGTATTTAATCAAGCGGAATCCAGGGTTGTGGGCCTTTCCTGTAACTCCTAAAGCTGGTATTTTGAACCTCCATGGCGTAACGGAAGGTGCCATGAAAAGTGAAAGAACAGGTTTATCTGAAATTAAAAAAAAAACAACAGAAGATAAATTGTGCCACCTATTGAAGTTCTGAAGAAATCTTCTTAAAACAAGAAAAGATATTCCTGCAATCAATACTACTTATAAGACAGTGGTATATTACTTATCAGACAGTGGTATACTACTTATCAGACAGTGCATGGTATCTAAAATCATCATAATATACTGTGTAAAAATGTTTCACACAGCTTATACATGTACTTATAATTACACCTGAGATTTTTTGCCAAACTCAAGATAGAAAGTGTAATTAAAATGATGTCCAAGGGACCCATTTTGACAACCCGCGTAAGCGCGGGAAATTGATTTAGAACTGGTGATTTTTAGGGATTTATATTTCAACTTCAAACAAAATATCCGAAGTTGGGACTAGAACACCCATCCATAAAATTAGTGTTTAAAATGCTACAATATTCTTTTCAAATTACTGATTAAATTGCAGCAGTAAACAGTGTCTAAAATTACTGTTTACTGTGTTCTATGGGCGTTGGATCCCGGGGGTGGATGGGTGGGTGGGTGTGTTGTCTTTACACAAAACGTGCAATCTCATTAGTATTAATGAGCGACTTAGCCACCTTCCCTACTACATTTTACTAATGAACGACTTTCATTAGTACATCACTTTCCCCTTTTCAGTTTGCACAAATTTACAGGATCATGCAAAGATTCATTTTACATATATTTCAACTAAAAGCAAGTCTTCACATTTGGAGACGGTAGATATTTCTTTATCAGATGTAAATCTAGCTTTGGTTAGGTGTTCTTTAAATTTGATGGTTGTTTTCTGCAATAGATGATGCTCTTTTCCTGAATAATATCCTTTAGATTTCTTGATTGGTGAAGTACTGGGAAACAATTTTTCGCTATATTGAATGTGATCTCTCGCATTATGCGTGATGACAAAAGGGATGTTTGTGCGTAATGTTTTAGAATATTTTCTGTTAAAATTCCGTAACTCTGTGATTGGTAATTGTTCTGCTTTTCTGATAGCTTGAGTTATAAGATTACGGAGATATTTTGGCAATGGAGATAATTACCGAGTTCTTCTAATCTTTTAGTTCTTCATTGGTAACTACATGTATAGTGCAAATTCTCCTGGCTAAGTTAAAGGATATGTTCGGTTTCGTACGTGATGGGTGACAAGAGCTGAAAAGAAGATATTGATGACTGTCGGTTTCCTTGTAAAATAGATCCGTGGAAATGTTATTATTTTGCTTGATGATAAGTATGTCCAAAAACGGAAGTTCCTGGCTGGTTTTGGTTGTAAACTTAATGTTTTCATGGAGTTGATTTAATAACAAATGAAATTCTTTTAATTATCTGTCTGATTTGTCTAGAAAATCAAACAGTCTTCTAAATAGCGTTTCCATTAGTACTTCATATAATTAGAAAAATCGGATCCAAATGGTTCTTTTTTCAGTTTCGGTATGCATTTCGTCTTCACGAAATCCTAAAACCAGGCTGGCGTAAGTTGGAGCAACTTTTGTACCCATCGCTGTACCTTTAATTTGTAAATATTACCTATTAGCAAAAACGAAACTGTTGTTTTGTAGAATTAGTTGCAGTTCTTGAAGAATAAAGTCCGTCGAGAATCTAGGGTATATTTGATTTCCATGTTTAGCCAACCAGAACGAGATAGCTGCAAGACCCAAGGTGTGGGGTATATTGATATAAAGGCTAGTAACATGTATATACTTACAAGTGTTGTATTGTCTTTAACCGTGTCGGGGATATGATGTAAAAATCCATGTAATCTCTAATAAAACTTGGTACTTCTGTACAGAGAGGCTTGAGGATTATATCTAACACATTACTAAGTCGTTGTGTGGCCCCTCCTGTCCACTTTTAAGAGACGAATCATCTGGTAATTGAGTTTAACCCTCATTCTTCTAAATTGTATTGACAGACCCAGATACTTCTTCTTGATCCCAATAAGAAAAGAAAGCACATTGTTAGCATGGTATCCTAACTGAAGGCATCAGCATTTTGATGTTCCACTCCAGGTCAGTGTTCGATCAACATGTCGTATGTATTTAACACCTCAAGCCACCTTGCCAGTTGGTCTTCCGGGTTTTTAGATTTCATTAGCCATCTCAGGGAACTGTGATCCGTTCTTATACAAAATTTTCTTCCCTCAAGAAAATGCCTAAAACCCTTAACAAACTGGACAACTGCAAGGAGCTCCTTTCTGGTAACAAAGTAACTTCTTTCACAAGGTACGAGTGGCATATGCAATAACTTTCCCATGACCGTCTTGTTCCTGAGAAAGTATGGCCCCGATGGTATCTTTGCTAGCATCTGTATCCAATATAAACTCTTTTGCAAAGTCAGGATGACCTAACACTGGAGAAGTTATGATCTTTTGTTTTAATAAATCAAAAGCATCCTGACAATCATTATCCCAGATAAATGGCCCACCTTTTTCAGTCAACTTGTGTAAGCACTTAGCGATCTTTTCAAAGTCCTTTATAAACTTCCTATAATACCCACACAGTCCAAGAAAATATCTTACTTCACTTGCGTTGGTGGGTACCCGCCAGTTTTTTCACACTATCAATCTTTTCAAGATATGTTGTTATTTCTTCCTCAGAATAAACGTGGCACAAGAACTTTACAGATCGCTGGAACAAATGACATTTCTTGGCCTTTAATCGCAATCCAGCCGACTGTAGTTTGTCAAACACTCATCCTACATTAACAAATGTTTTTCCCATTATGATTATATCATCCAAATAGACTAGGCATACATCCCATTGTAATCCAACCAATACTGTTTCCATTAATCTTTCGAACGTAGTTGGTGCATAACAAAGTCCAAAGGGCATTACTTGGAACTGAAACAGACCTCTCCGTGTAGCAAAAGCTGTCTTAAGTTTGTCTGCAGGGTCAAGTTCCACCTGTCAATATCCAGAAACCATATCCAAGGTGGAGAACCAACTGTATCCAGACAATTGTTCCAAGGATTGGTCTCCACTGGAGACATCACGTTTCGAAAAATATTTCGCTCCGGCTTGTTTTGAGGAGACATCATCTAAGTTTCGCTCCGGCTTGTTTTGGGGAGACATCATCTAAGTTTCGCTCCGGCTTGTTTTGAGGAGATATTCATTTAAGTTTCGCTCCTTCTAAGTTATAAGGAAGCATAACGTTTTCTCTCTTACATGTATGTGCTTCGTTGATGTTTTTTAATCAACTCAAATGCGGTTTTTCCCATTCTTTTTACCACTGGCACCATTGTAGCACATCATTCTATAGGTTCAGTTTCTTAGTACTTGTAGTTTAACGTCTAATAGTGGGGTGGAAGACAGAGAGAAACATGTGATAATTCCTATATACATCCTTAAACTTTCTTATGTGATGTAAAATCTACTTTCTAAATTAAGAAATGGAATCCAAACATTAGTTGTTGTATCGTGCATATTTACAACAACAATCCAAATAAATCTATTTCATGTTTGAATGTCTACATGTATGTAGAATAGGGTAACATTATAATGCTATTTTTCCTATAATTTAAATGAAAATTTTGTATTGTTTGCATTATATGTACAGCATCCTGCTTGTTGCGAAGTGATAATATGTACAGCGGTAGGTACACAAACACTGCCGTAAACACTAAAAAAATTATACTAACCTTCCTGATCGTAGAAAACACGGAAATTGTCGTTATGCTCGTGACCAAAATGCAATCCTGTGATGATATCACTGAATTTGTAAATGATAGCATTGAACTTTTTGTGGAAATCCTCGTACATCCATCTTGTTCCAAGAGGCGGGGCCATTCCTGGGGGCACATGACCTGTCACTAATACCTTGTTATAAAAAAAACCCAAAAAACTTGTAATCAAATATGTACGAAAGCGGTTAAAAAGCAGTAAAGATACTCGACGCAATGACGAAATTACGACACTTCCTGTTATCTTCCAAAGTAAAAGATTTGTGATCCACCACATTTCTCATAGATCCTTGACACATAGTGTAATATTACAAAGCATTCAAACTGCCATCTTTTGACGCAGTGTCATAGTTGACGTGTTGGTGTAATGAGCAACCTTACATGTAACACGGTCCCTTCAGCCTAGACCTCAGATAAGTTAGAAAGTTAATTTAGTAATAATGATACAAATAAAAGCATTTTCCGTTATTGATGTTAACATATTGGCAAATGAGCAAGTCTAGCGCACCTTTTCGTTGTTTACTCGAGAACTATTCAAAACTTCTTCCATCCAACTGAACTGTTGGGCAGGATCCGGAACTCCAGCCGTGACTTTGTCCGAGGTGTAGTATAAATTGGTGTTTAGAGCCAAAATACGTACTCCTGAGGAAACTTTCACAGTATAGTAGGCACCTGAAATACAAGAAATACCTATCTATGAGACGGTACGGTGTCACAACTTTAGCATATATATATATATATATATATATATATATATATATATATATATATTAAAAGAAATAGAATAAACAGTACACAAAGTTAAAAATTTAACGCAAGCGCTTTCATTTTATAATCCTCAGGCGTTACATTTTAAAATAGTTTTGAAAACTATTCTATTTCTTTTAATATTTTATACCGGACACTGTGATTTTTTTAAAAACACAATTTGGACAACGTGTTGTCATATTTTATTTTATTTTTATAAAGCACAGAAAATTTCACTTTATGTGGATACCCACTTCCGCCCCTACCCGGGGTTGAACTCACGACCTGCGGAACCAAATCTCCTAGCAGCATGTAACCAGCGCGCTAGACCGCTCGACCATCTAGGCAAGTCTAATAAAACTTGCTTTCGATGACGATGGAATTCTCGCCACGCTGTCACATGCTACACGGTCATTGAGAATGGAAATGGGATATAGTTATTTAACGTACATTTAAGAGGATCATACATGATACACACTGCATTCGAAATATTCTATATAAAGCACAGAAATAGCAATGAACTCTTAAATGAACATAACTGCCCTAAGTGTAGAAATAATTAATATAAAGCACAGAAAATTTCACTTTATATATATATATATATATATATATATATATATATATATATATATATAATTACGGATACTTCTTTACGGTCAAAAAGAATGGAGGAATTGAAAGCATACCTTCGGCGATCCGCAAAAACCTCATTAATGACGGAATTACCAAAGCACGGAACACACCAATATCTATTTTAAGAAACTCCCGACACGAAGAAAACGATGTAAACAACGATATTCCTTTTGGAACCGCTAGAAGATTTTTTTCGTATATTGGAACAATCCCAAAATATGAAAAACCTGATAAAAGAATCTCAAATAGAAAACAGCAGAAGACAGGCTCCTAATCTGAAGAGAATTCTAACGCGCGCCCGATTTACTACGGGAAATTCCAAATCCGTGCAAAAATGTGGGGATTGACGTTGCGGTACATGTAATCATCCATTCTCTCACCAGAGGGCGCGTTACACAAGCTTCACATACACCTCTGTCAACCCTTGGAATCACGTGACAATATAATCACATGATATAAACAACCATTCTTTGTTTCCTTTCCCTTTAAAAGTCCAGGCAACAGGTGATACATCAGGCTCTTTTCAACCGATTGTTAAGCCGTTCTTGGCACACTGATTTGACTGCGGATAACTCCGTTTACCTGATCAGGATATGAGGCTCACGGCGGGTGTGACCGGTCAACAGGGGATGCTTACTCCTCCTAGGCACCTGATCCCACCTCTGGTGTGTCCAGGGGTCCGTGTTTGCCCAACTATCTATTTTGTATTGCTTGTAGGAGTTATGAGATTGATCACTGTTCGTTATCTTCACCTTGCATAGCCCACTGACACTTTAATAAGTACATATTTACCATTTAGCTGTTTGTCTCTTATTTTACACTTTTTATCGTATTTTTACAGCCTTTCTTACTTTTGATTCCATGTTTACATTTAAATCTCCACCACGTGTATGTTCTACATTCATACGCATATTACGAAGTAGTTCCAAATTTATGATCAGAAAACGGCGATTTTAAAGAATTTACAGTAAGCATCAATTTAATTGCACCAAAAACATATCATAATATGACTAAATATTTAGTCCAAAACATAAATGTTGGATAATAGAAACTTTTACAAGATTTCTGTAAAAAGCCGTTGACAGAGGTGTAGTGTGAGGAGCGCACGGAACTCTGGGTAGAGAATGGTAATCATCTAGTGGAAGGTAGAGAAAAAATTCTTAAATGTAGCAAAAAATGAATACCAAATTCTAACATGACATGCAAATCCGAAAACGTAATATATTGTACGACCTGCCCTACCTATAATGAAAATTACATCGGACAAACCAGCAAACTGAACGCCCGTGTGCGCGTCCACAAGCAACAAATTCGCGATCCAAGTATCAGAAATTCGCCATGTTCCGAACATTTTGCCAATTGTGGTAATGGACATTTCAACATATTTCCATTTTATAAAATATATAATGACTGCGAAATTTCCAGAGTTACAAAGGAGGAATACTTTATAAAATTGTTTAATAGAAAATAACTATGTAAAATTGAAATTACATAATTGATTTCCAAGTATTGTCTAATATTGTGTGTATTATACCGCTACCAGTGTAATTTATTATGACGTCAAATAGGACAATTCCTTACGTCGTGATATGTTGACGTTACTTAGCAATATTATTTCATTTTATAACTGTCTGAAAAGGGATTAAAGCCATAAGCGCTAACATTGAAATGTTATTCGAGTTTTGTGTTTCTTGACTTTTATCATATATGTGTATATATATATATATATATATATATATATATATATATATAAAATTTAATTCTTATTGTATCCTTGTCTCTGATTGGTCAAATTCCAATTGAGGATCGCAGGTTATTTTTGTATAACCTGGTTTGGTATGGGGACACACACCCTTGACAACCAGAAGCCGGAACTATTTTTCTCTCTCTAAATTTACATCGCAGCACTGTTTTCAACCTTTTGTGGAATAGAAAGTCAACATGTACAATAAGATACTTGGATTTGACACACATACGTTTTTTCGTTGTCAATTAACATCTACTTGTACGCTAATCACTGTTGTAAATCATCTTTCTCTGTATGATGATCGAATAATTTTAAAATAGATTAAAACAATGATATTATATTCGAATTAATGATCTACCAAGTAAGCATTGTCCTGTTCATTTTCAAATACATTTCTCACTGGGGAATGGGGGGGGGGGGGGGGGGGGTCATTGCTGATCCGCCTTTCAACAAAGCAAAAAAAAAAATCATACGTCACATTTTACCATATGACGTCAGTCACATTGACATAACATGTGGATCGCGATTTGTCATTTGCTTACATATTTTCTTGTGTTGATTTACTATTAGTGACAACGTTGCATGAAAGGGTAAGTTTTCATGTAGTAGAAATTTTCACAGACTTAAAAGCCGAAAATTATTGCAATTTCTGATATTTGAAGACTTACTTTGGGTAGTTCTAGGCCTAAACAATGCAATTTTCTCAATCTGTCGGAGATGAGCGACTTCAAAGTCGATCTCTAAAGTGTAGCGGAATATACATTGGATGCATAGTTTACACATATTTTCTGCCATGACAAACTTCACCTTCGATACAATAATTTAATAGATAGGCTAGGCTCTGTTGAACTAAGACAAATTGACAATGAGTTACATGTAAGATGGCGACCTTCACAGCTACATGTAGACACTTTGTCGTTGTGAATTATTGCGCGGCTCAGTTGACTTTTATTTTTCCGAGTTTATGTACATTTTGATAAACGAAGGTTAGTATCTTTGTTTCCTGTATTAAATTATAAGGAATGACTTTAATCTGCCATTATCTGTGACGTCATATGCGACCTCGAGCGAGAAGATTTGAAAACAGTTGTTAGCCATTTCATAAACAGATTAGATTTAATTGACAAACAAACAATTATCACATTAACGGCTTGTAAATAACACTGCATTAGGGTGTTTTGTGCCGTTTAAGAGTGTACTTGCTGTCAGTAGAGAGGCTTTGGACTGTGTTTTTTTCAATTTTCGAAGGAAGGTATGAGGGACAAGACGTGAATATTTTTTGTCGGCACAACGACTTTGCCATAAAAAAAACCCAGTAGAATTTGTCCTTGTACTTTTTCAAACAAGCACTTGGACAAAGACGTAGATAAACTGCGAGAAAATGGTTCTATCGAAGCTACCCACTGTTACATATAGGCCTACGGCTTGCTCTCAAATTCAATACACACTCGCACCAACTGACCTTCACCTTGTCACACCATATAGGCAGAACTTCGCTAGCAGTGTCTACCAACTGGTAGTTTTAAAAAAGAAATTTGAAGATGAAAGATAATTGAACTTTCAATTATAAATAATAAAATATGATATTTTCCAACTTTGAATTGAATTATAATGCTTTCATTTTTTTAAAATGAACACGTACGTGTTTACAACAACGTACAGCACGCCGCGCTCCCACTTCCTAAGTAACAACGTGTAGATAACAAAAAAAAAAAATGATTAATAAAATTGCTTGAATAAAATAATTTAAAGGCATTGGGATTTTCACCATAAGTTTGATAATTTTCATTATTTTTTTCTTTTCGAAATGCACCCGTGACAGTAGGCCTAGTCACGGTTGTCAATGATACATAATCGTATCATAATTTAGATCTATCTAACTTCTCCAAAATAAATTTAATAATAATTGCACTGTTTATTTTCAAAAAGCAACAACGCTAATTACAGTTGTTTACAGAAATGACATTACCATATAGTGTTTAGACAGTGATCCCATGTAAACATTATTTACTCGCAGATTTCATACTCGCTTTCCTCGCTACATATGGGCCGCTATTTGCATGCACTGGTGGCTAAAAGATATAAGACTCGGGAAATTTGTTAACATCGAAATAAATGTTATCCATGGTAAATTTATTTGGCCCCTAAAACCCGAGTTTTTAAAAATATCTAACACTACTTTTACAACAAGTTGATCGACGAAGGTCGCATATGACGTCACTGTACCACGTGACTACCTATCTAATTAACTAGGCTTTTTGAAATCGGGGCTTAGATTTAAGTCCGTATTGTGGCTAATTATCGCAATACTTCAGCGAACGAACTATTACAATTAATTTCTATAAGCATAAGAAAGATAAAATGCATATAATTTTGTATACTTTGAAAACACGATATGTGTCCTTTAACGTCTTTCAAAATAAAACCGAAGAAATGCAACGTCAGTTTGCACTAACGAAGGTTCTTTCTGCTCTAAATGCTGACACCAATTTCGGTGCCCCAATTTCTTCGGGATATATTGGAGGAAAGCACGGGTGATTAAGATTGACATGGACGACAGCAACGGCAAGGTTTACATTGTTGAGGATTGTGAGAACGGCAAAGTATTTTGTTGTCAAACTATCTACTTCACCCAAACATTAATTAATTCATGATTATTTATTACTTGTGATGTACACATAATAAATTTCTGGGAGTATGCTATAATGCAAAACATTCTTCACGATTTTGCGTTGGAAAATTTTGTGTTTAATAACACGACAACTAAATGGTAATGAAATAAGTTCTTATTCTTATATTTTGTGCATGTATTTTGCACTGATATTTTGTTGAAACAACACACGGTTGGTACAATCTCTACCAAAACACTGTTTCGTTTACAAACCAATAATCTTCGGCGTGACGAGTGTCATCGCAATTTGACGCATTAGTATGCGCCATCGGACTTCGTCGTGTCGACACCATCGCACTATATGGCACATTTGCCTCACACCATCGCACTTTGGCGTGTCAGACCATCGGACTTCGGCGCATGATTGTGGACCATCGCACTTTGGCGTGTCACACCATCGGGGTTTGGCGCAGACCATTGCACTTTGGCGTGATCATCGCACTTAGGAGTCCCATCGCACTTTGGAGTCCTACATATATATACACGGAGATAGGAAAGTTAAAAGTCAAAACGTCGTGACTGATAAAGGTCAAGGTCATTCAAGGAGTAAAATATTGTCATGCTCGAGGGCATAGAGAATCACAAACACGTCTAACTTTGGATGAGGAATATGATTTCTAGTTGTATTTTAACATGCTCAGTCATGTGGTCAGGTCACTGAATAAACCACATACTATCGTTCCGATAACAGCGTGTCACTTCCCTTGATAGAGCGTGCAAAGTTGTGGGCCAGGCTTCTCATTGGTTTCACTGACACAGGTTTTACGTTTGTTCTCAGTGACCATTCATATTGGAAAAAATGATATAGCGTGGTCATTCAAACTCACTTTTATTGAAACCATAAGACCAAGCAGTTACATATGTAGTGAAATTTGCATGCTTGATCAAGCGAAGTGACACGCTATTGGAATGATAGTAGTTCTCTTTATAAAAATCTAGGGGCATTCGAATACCCACTGGTGCCTAATTCTAAGCATAACTATAAAGCAGAGATGCTATCATTAGCGTAAAGCATTCTTTGGAAGGACTATACGGAAGAAAAGGATATACAACTGTGTAAATTGGAGATATTGCTGTACTTTGACATTATGTGTCGAAATGCGCATCTGGTGCATCAAAATTGGTACCGTATAAGTTTTACATGTATGAAAAAGAATATGCACATCCCACTATCAAAAACTAAATGATTGTATTAAGTATCAATAACAGATATACAAATGTTTAAAAATGATACACAAAATTTTGAAAACAATAAGTTACATTTTGGCCATCTCTAGTGAAAATTTTACAAAATGGGTATTGCAGCGAACTTTAAGACGTCAAACTGTACGGGGCGCCAAATGGAACTCTTGTGATTTTGTACTCAAAATCCAATTTTGTGAGTACAAAAATGACTTTTGTTCAACAACAAAAATTTCAAGTTAACAAAATTGATAACAAATCACAAAAATGAATTTTGTGATACTGAACAAAAGTCACTTTTGTCGTGACAAAACTCATTTTTGTAGACAGAATTTTATTTTGTATCACAAGTGAATTTTGTATGCAAATTAGTTTTATTTGGAATCTGAAAACTAATTTGCATAAAAAACTGAGAAAAGTTCCGACAAAAATCAGTTTTGTGAGACAAACATGAATTTTGTTAGCCGAAATTGAATTCTGTCATAACAAAATCACCTTTGTCTTACAAAACTATGTTTTATAAATGATAACTTCAATTACGCAATGACCAAAATAAATTTTGTTATATGAAATTATATTTCAGTGGACAAGAATCATTTTTGTCATGACAGAATTCATTTTGTCACCTTTACTTGTAAGCTGCTCACTGAGTTAAAACGCTTTCATTTAGCTTAGGCCTATTCTTTGGTAAAGGTTAGTCGGACTTGGAAGGTATATGTATAATAGAAAACAAATAATTGTTGAATATAGACGTAGATATTATGTGTATGATAATTCATGTGCCATTGAAGGAAAAAATTTCATAGATTTTCAAATACTTCAATCCCGATTCTTTGTTCAGTAATTGGCAAGTACGTGATATAATAACCTGCCTCCTCTTTCGCCTCTAAACCGGAGCATGTTCCTCTCACAGGAAGTCGGGAAAGAGTCAATCGGATCAGTCAACACGTTCGTCCTGCTGTTCAATATGAGTAAACAAGTTAAGCGTCTGAAAACTAATTTGCATACAAAATTAACTTCTGTTGACAAAATTGAGTTTTGTGATACAAAATTCAATTTTGTGTTCAATTTTCATTTTTGTCTAACAAAACTCAATTTTGTCCACACAAAAATGGATTTTGAGTACAAAGTCTCGAAATCAACATTTAGTGTACGAATTCATGTCTCACAATATCTAATTTGCAAATTAGATGACAAAAGTCAATTTTGTATGCAAATAAGTTTATATTTGCATACCTGATCACAGGCAATTGCATCGCTTGGGGTCGAAGTCGACCCCAAGCGATGCAATTGCCTGTGTACCTGATTGACAAAAATGAATTATGTCGTGACAAAAATGAATTTTGTCCAAACAAAAATTATTTTTGTCCACTGAAAGATGATTTTGTATAACAAAATTTATTTTTGTCATTACAAAAATGAAGTTATCATTATAAAAAAGTATGAATAACATATTTTTGTAAGACAAAAATGATTTTGTTATGACAGAACTCAATTTTGTGTACACAAAATTGATTTTGATTACAAAAACATCAAGTCCCATTCAGCGCCCCGTAAACTGCACAAACTACTGTAAAAATAGTCCATAATCTTTAATCATGAAATGCTTTTAAAATGTTTTTATGCTAAAAGTGAACATAACATTTATGTGAAGTCTGAAGTTTTGAAAAATCACAGGTCCATGCGACCCTATATGCAGAGAAGAAATATAATTGGTAAAATAAAAAAAAAAAATAAAAAAAATACCAGTATAGCTTTTGTTAATAAAACCCTGATTTTTATGTGGAATTTCAATTGATTTTCTGTTTACCTTTTCTGAAATTGTCTTCCTGTCGGGTGTCGTTTATCCAACCTTTCCACTGTTCTAAAGTACGGTTATAAAGTTCGTTGTTATGCGGAGGGAATTGATTGTGTGGGTAGTAGTCATGGTTACCATATGTGGCATAAACCGGGACTGTCGGGAAGAAGGACCGCAGCAAATCTGTCAAATTTCCTAGTATCTGGTCATGCACGTCTAAATCGACTTTATCATTCCCAACGTGCAAGACATTATCACTGAAAGAAATTGAAGTTGAAAAACAAGTCAAAGATCATAACCTACATGACTGTAAGTATGTCAAAATAAAAGAAACAGCGGAATCTAAAATAATTATTTCATTTGCCTCCGAAATCAAAACAGAGCCATATATAATCTATAATAGAAATGAAGTAAACTTAATAAAACATAAATTTATCAAACCAATAAATTTACATTAAGAAATCAAAGGTGAGCTCGTCCCATATTTTACATTGTAAGCGGTAAAAACCGTCGAAGGAGTCGCTTATGTCATATACATGTATATCTCTGATCGAAGGCATAATTTGGTCTATACCTGTCCTCAACTTTAACCTGGGTAATTACTAATGATGTATGAAATAAACAATATTGAAATGATGATACTTGTTGACCTGAAAATTTAAAGTCAAAGACGTTTGACATGATACTTTCATGTGTCAAAATCAAAGCTGCATAGATTAGGCTTGGTCACCGTTGGAGCCCTCGTGTTTCACAAAAATAGCAGAGTTTGGGTTTGATATATATATATAGACATGCATGTAAGTACCTGAATCATCTGTATACAATTTACATTAAAACATGAGTTATCTCCCCAAGACTGGGTTCTTCACTATTTCAGCTCGGGGAGACTCTTAATTTTGTTTTACCCACGTGTTAAGAGGAGGTTTCGTTGCATGTTTTATGTTATTTTACGTCCCATTAGAAATTTCTTCAATAGTGTGCCACAAATTTTGACCTATGCATGGCGCTTACGGCTGTAGCAATGCGGGTTTTTTATACCCCCCGCAACAAGTTGTGGGGGGGGGGGGGTATACTGGAATCGGGTTGTCCGTCTGTCCGTCCGTCCGTCCGTCCGTCTGTAGACGCAATGGTTTCCGGACTCTAAAGCATTATCCTTTCCACCTACCGTCACCATATCATACATATGGACTACCCATGGGATGAAGATGTTCCCTATCGATTTTGGGGTCAAAAGGTCAAAGGTCACGCGCACTGGACATCGAAGTAGCAATATGGTTCGGTTTGTCATGCCATTTGTTTTTTACACTCAGAAAAGAGGTAGTTTATACCTATTACCAACACCCTTTGGGAGATTGGGGTAAGCGGGGGGTATTCTTAGTGAGCATTGCTCACAGTACCTCTTGTTATTGTCTCAAATGCAGTGTTAGGTCACATCCGAAACACCCCGACTTTCACTCTTAATACCGGGAGCTTGAAGAAAAAGTCACTGACGCGGAGCGAGATTGATCTCGTCCCCGTTTGCAAAGCGACTAGGTAAGATTTCTTATAAAACAAGGATTTTACATTTCAATATCTACGCGTTTCTGCTATTCTCAGGATACGGAATATGAGGATAAAGAAAAATTGAAAGTCATTCACTTCAAACTAGATTATTTTTCCTCTGTTGTCTTCTGAACCTACTTTTTCAGGTATAAGAATATCCAAGTCCAACTGAACTACAAGGGCGGATCCAGAGGGGGGAGGGATCCGGACCCCCTATTTTGCGGACCAAAAAATTAAGTTATTCAATTTAAAGAGACTTTAAGTCAAAATGGTATGAAAGGTGGATATTTACATGTAATTGCATCAAATCTATCAACACCAGTATATCATTTATTCTACGATAAATAAGACTGATATATATTTACGATATTTTCGTCAAATAATATCACTTAAGAATTCTTAAAAAGTAAATGTAACATAAACGTTTTGCTTAAGAAGCAGACAATTTAAACGTGAAAAATAAGTGCCAAGAAATGCTCAGAATGCAAGATTTTCCACAATTTACCGCAGACCCCTGACCTATTGGGAGTTACCTTGAAATCAGCTTTTTAAAAAATCATTTACAATCAGATCTGAATATAACGATAACAATGACTAGAACTTGGGGAAACAAGTAGTAAATACCCGCAAAGCATTTTTCATGTACGTGTATAAATGCTGTCTCAAGATCCCCCTAAGATGTTATGTACACAAGCAAAAGGTGTAAATGGGGTGGGAATGGAGATTTGAAAAGTAGCTAAAAGATCAAGTGCTAGACCCCCACCCATCCCCCTCACAAATTCCTCGACTCGCCTATGAACTGCCTAAATGATATAATATAGAGATACTACTGAATAGTGTTAAAAATGTCGTCTTATTGCAGTAATCTCAGAGATTGCAACTGACTATTGCATCTGTTGGCAGTGCGATAAGACCCAAACCGACGGCAAATGAATCCCATTTGGATAAGAGTGTATTCCAATAGTCGGACAAATATAAGCGAGGCTTTGAAT
This sequence comes from Ostrea edulis, assembly GCF_947568905.1. Taxonomy (NCBI): domain Eukaryota; kingdom Metazoa; phylum Mollusca; class Bivalvia; order Ostreida; family Ostreidae; genus Ostrea; species Ostrea edulis. Next base: position 725,498 of record NC_079167.1, on the reverse strand, counting down.
TTACCCCACCGGTGACCATTGTACAATAGCGATACTAGTACCGGTATATGTCACGTGGTCAATACATGTATTTAGGTCTAAGCAATTACATAACAACTGTGTTCTAAACAATATCTGTATTAAGGAGAGTTGGCTCCTGAGCTTTTGGGTTCAATACTGATCCCATTGGTGCAAATATATTACACATCTATTGCTGAACCCTATCCAGTTGAAAATTTTTGTGTCAATTCAAATTTTGAAAGGGTTTGACAGGGACTATATTTTGTGGCGGAAGGATTCACTAATCAAAAAGTTCTAATTCTGCATGATATTACAGTTTCTGTTTCATCCAATTGTCTATTTTTATACCCCTATACGTGTATTTCAGTTTTATAATTTATGATGCAGGTAGTTGAGACTTGGAACTAGTTCAAATGTTGTAATTTATTAACTTGGTTGATATATTTTTCCAAACAATACTACACCGATTCTTAAAAAAGTTTTAATTAATTTATTCGAATTTTTTTTTTTAAAAATTCAGTATTTTCGCCAATAATTCAAAAATTTGATCTCCAACCCCCACTTTTTAAAGTTGCATTTTAAATTGGAAGATCAGACCTTGAAAATTGTGTAAAAATTTAGAAATTGACATTACTCCTAATATATTAGAGGACATGATTGTGTATCTATTTTATGTAATGATTGATTTGTGTTGCTTATGTTGTGTTGACACTACCATAAAAATCAAGTTTAATTGAATAAATTTAAAGTGCAAAAAGGTCATGTTTAGAACACCATAGCTCAATAACAAGCGTTGCGACCCCAGTTTTTCTTTTTATTATCCCCTCGCGTAACTAGTTGCGGAGGAGATATAGCATCGCTACTGTGCGTGTGTCCGTGTGTGTGTGTGTGTGTGTGTGTGTGTCCATTACAGCTTGTGGGCAAGATTTAAAGAGAACCTTTGCACTAACGATTCGCAGCCTTCGTATACATATGTGGCATTGTAAAAAGACGAATCCTATTCATTTTTAAGTTAATCAGTGAAATATTTCTTAAAATATCGCGTCTTTACTACCTAAAAACCGTGAAATTTTATGTACGAGTTGACAATACTCACTTCCAGTCAATTCAAACTGGTACCCTGTCAAGTTACGATTCTGGTCGCTTCGGTTGCACCAATTAACAGGGAACCAGTTTATAAGATATAAGACTAAGATAAGAAAACTTTATTTCAATTCGGCATGTATAAAACACAAATAACATAAGCTCTATAGAGCTTTTTACCGAATATAAAACATATACATCAACATTAAAATAATAAAACAACATGCAGCAATATTTAAGATTCATGCAATCTGGTATTTCATATAGATCCTAGCCGGAGATCAGGTGGCAAGCGCCTCTCTGTCCAACGACCAACATCTACATGCAGTATGACATACAACAAACAGGGAGAAATATTAATTTTTCATGGTTGAGTAAAAATTTATTAAGACACAGAACTTAGAATTTTAAAATAACTAGATGATTTCTAAAAATATGGTTATTTTAAATAAATATTATAAGCTAAAGAAAGTTACAACTGAAAGGAGCAAACCAGAAAATACAATCATCTGCATGCAGAACAGCAACATTTAGTACCACTCCAGGACTGCATTAAGCTCTTAAATTGAGAGAAGCTATTTTCAGTCCTGAAATGGTCTGGAAGGCTGTTCCACAGTGTGGCAGCAGCAAATTTAAAAGATCTCTTGCCATATTTTGATGTTCTGACTTGTGGAATGTCCAAAATGTTATTGTATCTAAAAGAGTATTTTGAATTTCTTGTGTGTACAAGATTGTGCAGACACGAGGGCGACAGTTTATTCAAAATCTTAAAAGTTTCAAGAGCCATAGTTCTCATTCTTCGAATCTGCAAAGAAGGCACCTTTGCTTTAATCAATAAGTTTTCATATGAGCTGTTGAGATCATCGTATACAAAGCGAAGCGCTCTTTCCTGCACTTTTTCTATCTTTTTGGAATTTTTCTCTGTACAAAAATGCCAGGCCAAAGGGCAAAAATTAAAATTACTAAGAATAAAAGTATGAAAAATTGTAAGTTTGCTTAATCTGTTCAAAAATGGGCCTAAACGTTTAAGAATATTCAGTTGTTGGGATGCCTTCCTGCAGATTGTACTAATATGAGCGTCAAAATTTAATTGATAGTCAATCTCAATCCCCAGCAATTTAATACTTTCTTCACAAGTTAGTTCAAAATTTTGCATATTCATAGACGGAGATTTTTCAAAAGTTTTCTTCCCAACTGCCAAGACTTGAAATTTATCAGGGTTTGCCTGCATCTTGTTAATTTTGAACCAGTCAATGAGCTGGTTTGAGTCAGACTCTAAAGTCGAAATAAGTAGATCAAAATTTGGACTACCAAAGGATAAAGTATTGTCATCTGCATAATTATACAGAGAACTTTCTTTTATAAACAAAAATATATCATTTATGAAAATATTAAATAAAAGAGGTCCAAGTATAGAACCTTGCGGAACCCCTTTATGGATGTCAGCCCAGTCGCTCAAGATACTATTAACTTTTATTTGTTGTTTTCTGTTTGATAAGTATGATTTAAGTAATGAAACCGAATGATTTGAAACTCCATAAGCTGATAATTTGTCAAGCAAAATGGCATGAGGTAGGCAATCAAAAGCCTTTGAAAGATCCATGAGGACAGCTGCTATATAATAATTTTTATCCAAGGCTTCCCACCAGTCTTCTAAAAGTCTGAGCAACGTGGTCTGGCATCCATGTCCGCGCCTAAATGCACACAAGAAGGGATTGAAAATTTTATCAAAAAAATCATACAGTTGTATTTCACACACCTTTTCAAAAACCTTAGAAAAAACAGGAAGAACACTCACAGGTCTATAATTTGATATACATAAGGGATCGTTTTTCTTATGTAATGGTGTTACCTGAGGTTTTTTGTTTTTTTTAGAGAATCAGGAAATACACCATTATCAATAGACACATTGATCAATGAAGTTAAATGTTTAGACACAATCGGTTTACATTGTTTTAATTACTTTAGCTGGAATATACCAGTTTAAAGAAAACGAGACAGCTTACGTCTGCTGCAGGTAAGTTTGTATTTGTGCATTGTCATATTAGGCCTAGTGCACGTTGGCGTGCGCAAAGACAGTCTGTAGGAATTAAAAGCGCTATCTCTGACACTGAGTAATTAAAATAATTTGATGAACGTCGCGGTTTCATTACCAGATTACCCCACGTGTTTACAATACAGAATTAATTCAGATTACCACACGTGTCTGTTTACAGAATTAATTCTTGAGGCGTACGTAATTTTTGAAAGCTATAAAGATATTTCACAAGCTTCGTCGACCTGTCAACACCGGTATATTGTCTTTTTACATAACGAAAAAATATTGCTTCCGTGGGAATTTTCTGAGTTCATGCATTCCGCTTACAACAACTGTGAGGTATATTCAGGTAAGTAAATTACTGAAATTTAGTGCATACGTGATGTGTTTCTGCTAGGAATAAGGGAAACTGCCCAACCACGTATGTATATGCCCCCCCCCCCCCACCCCCCACCCCCACCCCCCAAGATAATATGCACCTTGATAGGTTTATTAAAAGTGCCACATTAATTATCCCACCCCACCACCACCACCTAATGATGTTAGAGGTATCTGAATTTTAATCAATATTAAATAGCTATATATATTTAACAAAAACCTATATATGAATATATAGAATGGGAAGAATAAGGGAAACTGCACAATCACATCCCCCCCCCCCCCTAAATGATATGCTCCTTGATAGGTTTATTAAAAATCCCATGTTAATTATGCCCTCCCCCCCCCCCCCCCCCCCCACCACCAAATGATAATAGAGGTATCTGAATTTTAATCAATAATAAATAGTTATACAGTATAATGTGTCTAAACCGGCTGTGTGTGGTTCCAAAGAAATAGCCCGGTTTACATAGAGTACGGAGTGCAGAATGTTGAAAAGTATGAGAGTTGCTTCCCTTGTATTCGCTGTCTATTATACATACATGTGTAATGATTACTAACGTTTTATTATATCACAAACGAATTCAAAATGTGAAACTATAAATGTCAGTGTTTCATCGTCGTGTTCTTTTGAAAAAGTTTCAATTTTTATTTAACGGTATAAAAATCTGGGAATTATTATATTATATATATATTCCTCATTTATGCCTTGATAATGCATGCATATGGTCATTATATTTCCTGCCGCGAGGGGATGCTCCGCTTAGCGGTGCCCTTGTTAATTTCCTAATTCTCCTTCAATGTAGAAATCAAAAGTACACTTCCAAAAAAATTGACATTACTCCAAATGTCAGGTGCGAACCTCTTTAAGGAACAAAAATCATGTACATTTAATCAATCTCATTAACTAACAAACGTTGCCTCTTTTAGGGACCGGTCAATATTCATTGGGGGTTGCGACCGGTGCAAAATGGAATAGGACACATTTATATTGACTTACATACTGATAGGACTCCAACTTTTTTTTTTAATTTTCAACACTGATAGGACAGCTATATTTTCTTTATGCAAATGCATCAAGAAACAAAAAATATTATAAAGTATTCCAAACTTTTAATTCAACTATCTTTTAAACAATAATACTGAATAATCACGTGTGCATGCATGCTTTATTTCATATCCAAGTTGAATGTACTAGAGACAATTTGCAATAAAATAATGGACCTTTGAAAATTTTTAATAATAAAACGTGTAATTAAAAATCACAAAAGAAGTATCCAGCTGTGAATAAAATTGCAAAAATTACATGCAAGATTTGCATGGAGTATAGATTTCAATCATAGAAAATAAAAATGGTATATCATATTGGTTCATGACCAGACCATAATTTAACTAAAGTCTAAACACATCTTTATGCTTGATAGTTTGCCATTGCAACCTGTCATTGGGTCAAATGCTGTCTGAATTGTTTCATACCGAGTGTTGGGCAGTTCTTGGCACACAGATTTTGACTACGGATAACTCCGTTAATTGATCAAGATATAGGGCTCATGGCGAGTGTGACCGGTCGACAGGGGTTGCTTATTGATCCCACCTCTGGTATATCCAGGGGTCCGTGTTTGCCCAACAATTTTTTATTGCTTATAGGAGTTATGAGATTGATCACTGTTCGTTATCCCCATCTTTCACAGAGAATACTGAGATGTGAAAAATACTTGTAAGTACATGAAACAACAATAGAAAACAGTAATTAAAAACTATGCAAAATGTAGCACTTTAAATAACAATTTCACAAAAAGAAAAACATTAGATTAAAATAATGAGATTTGTAATTTCACTAGACAAATTATCGAACAAACATGACAAAGTAAACAAAAGTTTCTCAGGAGCTGATATAACTGGAGAGACAATTATGAAGAACTCCAGAGATTTTTAAGATAAGTAAAAATGGTGTTAAATCATACACATAGATATTTATTTATTATATAGGATACACACGTTTTAATTACACATCTGATATAGGACAGCAACTTTTTTGTATTTTTAGAAGATAGGACATAGGTTTTTAAAAAAAAAAAAAAATGGAAATATGGAATACACCGGTCTCTTAGATATACATGCACATGGTCCCTTAGATATACATACACATGTTCCATGGGGTGCAAATTAACCAGGAGTCAAAAGATACCCTCTCGATTACCTCTTCATCCAGAAAAAATTACAATTAAAAAAAGACAGAAAGAAATATGAATAATTTTTTTTTAAACTCACATAATCGCTACACATTAGTCAAGGTTGGCAGAGATATGGAACGAACCGTATCTGTCCGCCCAGAAGCGGTATTCGATACATGCAAATCGGCCTATTGATTCACAAATGCTCGTTCGGATGCGATATTCAATACATACATATCGGCTTACAATCGTAACAACTTGGCTATTTCTGTAACACATACATCTCGGCTTACAATCGTAACCACTCGGCTTGTTTGCATTATTATACGCCGATGACACTGTCTTGATAGCTGAATCTGCAGAAGAATTACAGGTCCAAATTGATCCTTTTTATAAATATTGCGAAAAATGGAATTTAAAGATAAACGTTAACAAAACAAAAATCTTAATAATCAGTAAGGGTAATCCAAAACGGAATCATACTTTTGTTTGTGGCGACAAAAACATTGAAATTGTTGACGACATTAACTACCCGGGTATCTTATTTAGCACATCAGGATCATTCAAAAAAGCCAAACAAAAACAAGTAGAAAAAGCCAATAAAGCAGTTTATGAGATTCTTATAAAAGGACGTTTGCATAACCTACCAATACAGTGTCAGTTAGATTTATTTGATAAAATTGTTCAACCCATCTTATTATACGGCTGTGAGGTGTGGGGATTTTCAAATAATGCAATTATAGAAAGAGACCACCTTAAATTTTGCAAATTATTATTGAAATTAAAACAATCTACCCCCGACTGCATGGTGTACGGTGAACTTGGCCGACATCCCATGCACATACAAATACAAACGCGCATTATCTCATTTTGGCACAAAATTGCACTTAGTAAAGAAACAAAAATAGCGAATTTCCTGTTAAAACTGGGTAATAATGTTACAAACCAATACGCGAAAGAGATTGCTTGGTTCAAGAACGTGTCAAATATCCTTAACAATTGCGGACTTTCTAACATTTGGCAAAATAACGCATGTAATCCAAACTGGCTAAAGTCAAAAGTAAAACTTATTTTACTCGATCAATTCAAGCAAAAGTGGAATTCTTACATCAAAACGCTATCAAAAACTATAAACTATAGAATGTACAAGGATGAATTAAAATTTGAAAAATATTTGGATATCCTACCCAGAAAAGATGCTATAACCTTTTGTAAATTTCGAACCTGTAATAATCATTTACCTATTGAAAGTGGACGCCGGCGAAACGAGCCCCGAGAAACAAGACATTGCAATAAATGTGAATTAAATGAAATTGTGATGAATTCCACTACATGTTTAATTGCAAATCTCTGACTGATATAAGAACACAATGTTTATCACCAAAACAAATACGTTTCAAAAACATCATCACTTTAAAAAATATAATGAATTCAAACAAGCAATCTTTTCTAAGAAAATTGTGTTCCTTTATAAGAAATATTAATAAACTATGCTCCCCGACCCAATGACTACTCGAATCTAAAATTGCATATGTTGCCTATCTCCATACTCACGCATGCCTTAAAACATTTAGTGATATATTACCATCACTTTTATATAAGATTTATGTACTAAATCTCTGTATACAATTGAGTAATTGTGATGAGAAATAAATTCAGTTCAGCTATTTCTGTAACACATACATATCGGCTTACAATCGTATCGGCTATTTCTGTAACACATACATATCGGCTTACTCGGCTATTTCTGTAACCGCGCTATCAGAGTTTGCTGCTATGTGCAGTACACACATGTAACTATAAATTCGCAGACACCGTTATGGTATGAAACACGAGCTTCGGGGTTAAAACAAATGAAGCTCATAGCTAAGATATTCTACCACTATTAATTTCTAGGCATAAGCAAATGTTTTATTGCCACTTGGCCTGACCCCACGTGTAACCGTAGATCTCGGGTTCAGTGTACGTAGTCTTACATGTATATATGTTGCTTAATATGCTCTTTTTTACGGAAGCCGATAGGTGCCAGGGTATAGAATTAATATTTATTTAACTAACGGCCGCCACTTAATTTAACTGGCGGCCGCCAGTTATTTTATCTGGCGGCCGCCACTTAATTTATATATGGCGGCTGCCAATTGCAAAAACAATGTAATTCGTATCGCTGAGTGATTATTTTGGAAAGATTTAGAATAGTACGCAAAAACGCAGCATCATTTTTCAAAGTGCATAGGGACAGTCGGAGGAGAAATTGTTGACAAGCAGAAAAGGAACCTAAAATGTCTCTTGTCCAAACTTCGTACTCCTAAATTTGAGAGAGGGAGCTCCGTTCATCCTTCAATTGATCAGTTCATTCATTATTACATTTTTACCATTCATTACTACCACCAAAAGAGTGGGGTGGGGGCCAATTAATCTTATTTCACATGTGAAAATAATTTAGTTTAAATGTGAAAATAATAGAAATTGAACGTTCAAATAAATGGAAGGTCAGCCCTGTGGTTCTACGTATTTAACAGTACAATCGAAAAACAATAATTTAATGTTCTTAATTGTATATGTATATATATATATATATATATATATATATATATATATATATATACCATTTTTATCACTCAGTATAATAGTGTATCACTCTTCTCACCAATGTAGTTTATCGATACTTGTCGTTTTTGTGTGTTATTTGTTTATGTAATTTATGTCTCTTGATAAAGACGCGGGTTGCGTCGAAAATTTGAGTTTTAAATAACCAACAGTGTCGTGGCCTTTTCAGTGCTTTTATAAATTTCTTTACTGGCCTTGTATCTTCTCAGATCCAACACTTTAAGAAAGTAGGGTGTTGTTGGGTTTTTGTGCTTTTATATATATATATATATATATATATATATATATATATATATCACATACATAATACTAAGCATTGGGGATGGATTGCACCCCTTTCATTTTGAGAGAGAGATAGAGAAAGAGAGAGGAATTGAATAACTGGTACGCCACATAAATTAAGTGGCGGCCGCCAGATAAATTAAGTGGCGGCCGCCAGTTAAATAAATAATTCTATACCCTGGCACCTATCGGCTTCCGTACTTTTTATCTATGTGGTGTTTTTGCATGACTTGGTAAATCTTTCTTTTTTCTAGTTCTTCGTGAATTCTGCTTGCAGAGTGAATTCAAAATATTTATATTTATTTAAATCTTATCCCTTCGTATCTGTATATTCT
>NC_079167.1:681601-714101 GCF_947568905.1 Ostrea edulis | reverse complement strand
TGATGCACTCGGAGTTAAAAAAAGAAAAAAAAGAAAGACAAATGAGTCCCAATTTAGTTTCCGACTTTAAGACACTTTAGATATAATCAATTTTTCATATCATAAGCTTCTGAAGCAAAGTTGCGGTGAAATTCGTTTGAAATTCGACTCTCCAGGCGAGCCATAAGGCCCGCAGGCCTATTTCTTGATGTCATTTGTTAGCCCTCTATAGACTCAACAACTTTAGTTCTATATGTCTTTACAAAATATTTACCTGTAAAAAGTTATTGAGATCGACCGATATCGACAAAAAATCGACTCTACAGGCGAGCCATTAGGACCATAGGCCTATTTCTTGATATCAATCGATAGATCTCGATAAACTGAACAACTTTTGTTCAATATGTCCTTACAAAATATTTACCAGTTACAAGTTTTTGAAATTGACTGATATCGACAAAAATCGACTCTACAGGCGAGCCATGAGGCCCACAGACCCATTTTTTGATATTGATCGATAGGTTATGACACATTGAACAACTTTTGTTCAATAATGCTTTTCAAAAAATATGTCGTTTTAAAGATATGAGGCGTCAAATATTTACGATTTTGGCCCTTAAAATCTCTAATTACGAAACATATGACCTACTTTTTGATTTGATAAGATCAAGCTCGTTGAGATGAACATTTCCGCTTCTACAACTTATTATAAAATATTAATAGTTTCTGAGATATTCTCAAAAACATTTGGACCCTTCTGAACCCCTAATTTAAAGGGCCAGCCCGTTTTGCTTGATATCGTAAGAAAGGCCTTGTCATTTTAAACATTTTTTGCTCAACAAGTATTTAGAAATTCTTTACCGTTCTCGAGTTATCTCTACAAGAAATATTTAGGGGCCAAACTGTAGCTCCCTAACGGGGCCACATAGGGAAAAAACGAAATGTACATATTGTTTAGATTATCATTCTGAACAACTTTTGTTCAATAATGCTTTTCAAAATATTTGTCGTGTTCAAGATATGAGGCGTCAATTATTTATGATTTTGGCCCTTAAAATCCCTTATTACGTAACATATGACCTACTTTTTGATTTGATAAGAACAAGCTCGTTTAGATGAACATTTCCGCTTCAATGACTTATTACAAAATATTAATAGTTTCTGAGATATTCTCATCAACCTTTGGACCCTTCTGGGCCCCTAATTTAAAGGGTCAGCCCCTTTTGCTTGATATCGTAAGAAAGGTCATGACATTTCAAACATTTTTTGTTCAACAAGTATTTAGAAATTCTTTACCGTTCTCGAGTTATTTCTAGAAGTAATTTTTAGGGGCCAAACTGTAGCTCCCTAACGGGGCCACATAGGGTAAAAACGAAATATGCATATTGTTCAGATCATCATTCTGAACAACTTTTGTTCTTTATTGCTTTTCAAAATATTTGTCGTTTTCGAGATACAAGGGGTAAAAAATTTATGCTTTTGGCCCTTAAAATCCCTTATTACGCAACATATGACCTAAATTTTTATATGAATAGATTTGGATTGTTGAGATGAACATTTTTTGTTCTTTGACTTATACCAAAATATTAACGATGTTTGAGATATTTGATCTAGACTTTGAGCCCTTCTAGATCCCTAATTGAAGGGGTTAGCCCCTAAATCTTGATATTTTCGAAAAGATCTCGTAAATGTGCACAACTTTTGTTCTACATGTCTTAAGAAAATATTTGCAAGAAAAAAGATATTGGAGATGAAAGGTCAAAAATCGCCGAAATCGGCGAAAAATTTTGGCATCCATTTTTTCAGGTCCAGGCGAGCGTTTAGGCAAATCGCCTCCGGTAAAATCGAATCCCCCACAAATCTTCTAAAATGTTTACTCTATCTTGTGTAGAAATTTCAAGACTCTAGCTTCAAAACTAACGGAGGAGATGCGTGGACAACAAGGCCCTTCAAAAAGTCACTAAAAGAGAGATAACTCCTGACCGGAAGTGACGTCAAGCACGAAATTTTGCAAGCAAAGTCTCGTCACCAAAAGACATCTTTCCTGAAAATTTCGTGAAAATCGATCGAGAAATGGCTGAGAAAAACGCGTGTACTACCAAGGAAAATAATAATAATAATAATGAAGAAGAAGAACGCGAACAATAATAGTAAGGTCTTCCGCAGGAGACGGAAGATCTTAATGAAGAAGAAGAACGCGAACAATAATAGTAAGGTCTTCCGCAGGAGACGGAAGACCTTAATAATAATAATGAAGAAGAAGAACGCGAACAATAATAGTAAGGTCTTCCGCAGGAGACGGACGACCTTAATAATAATAATGAAGAAGAAGAACGCGAACAATAATAGTAAGGTCTTCCGCAGGAGACGGAAGACCTTAATAATAATAATGAAGAAGAAGAACGCGAACAATAATAGTAAGGTCTTCCGCAGGAGACGGAAGACCTTAATAATGAAGAAGAAGAACGCGAACAATAATAGTAAGGTCTTCCGCAGGAGACGGAAGACCTTAATAATAATAATGAAGAAGAAGAACGCGAACAATAATAGTAAGGTCTTCCGCAGGAGACGGAAGACCTTAATAATAATAATGAAGAAGAAGAACGCGAACAATAATAGTAAGGTCTTCCGCAGGAGACGGAAGACCTTAATAATAATAATGAAGAAGAAGAACGCGAACAATAATAGTAAGGTCTTCCGCAGGAGACGGAAGACCTTAATAATGAAGAAGAAGAACGCGAACAATAATAGTAAGGTCTTCCGCAGGAGACGGAAGACCTTAATAATCTTAGAAATTCTTCCTCTCTATAGAGCATGGCAATGTTCATCTGACCTGGTGAATTAGAACGTATTAAACTGAGCAGATGTGAAGAATAGAGGCTGGGGAAGTTTTTATTTCTCTAATGCTTTATTGAGCGTAATCGTAAGGGCTCGGGCACGTTGAAATAGTTGATACCGGTAAAGAAATTTACAGTTTCGATTCCTGGCATCCCCCACAATTTGAAGACCCGAAAAATATTTTAAAGTTACCCTGTCCAAAATATGAAATCAGCTGATCTGCTTTCTGTCGCATTTTTCATTGCTTCTACGGCAGAGGTTATAAGCGTCCATGGGGAGTCGCACCAGTAGTCACCATAGAGACCATGATTGCTGACGTCATCATTGCATGACCAGTCCTGCGTTCCATATGTAAAATCCCAGTGGAAATCGGTCACATGTAAGAACCAACCTATATTCATTAACATTAATACATATGATAACTAACGCTTAATTACGCAAAACATTCAGTTAATTTGCCATTAATTTTAGGTAGTAGAAATATTTCCATATTGCATTCCTACTAAAAGGCTATCGTAACATTAAAATTTAGGATCTGTATATCTTTCTCATGAATTTCAAAGCTTCCATAGACCATATTTTATCCTTGACACAAGAAAATTGACTACGATATATGTCATCCTTGATTATCAATTAAAATTTATTCCTTACGTTGACCCCCAAGTATTGATTCAAATTATTCCGGTATATTGTAGTGTTTCTTTCAGCAAATACCCAGACTTGCGATATTTGGCATGTTGTTTTAAGACGATGTTTAAATGCACACACGGTATTACCCTCACAGCATGCGACCTTGATATGCATCAACAAAATTAAAATGAGTAATTGTCACAAAGAAGAAGGTAGGATAAAGGGGCCCTATGTGGACCCATTTTTACTTAAAATTCAAAATAAACTTAAAACCGTAAAACGTGGTAAAACCCTTATTTCAAGATGATGTGTTAGTAACAAAAGGCCCACAGGCCTTGACGGTCACTTGAGTACCATAGACCATACATAGACCTATCAGGAGGGAGTCTCATATTTGTATTTAAGCCTCATTCTGGAATCTTTTGTATATCAAAGGAAATGATATTCCCGGATTAGCTGTGTAGGGGTCAGCCGTATTCGATCGCCGGTGGCCAGTTAGCTCAGTTGGTAGAGCACCTGACTAGAGATTCAGGGGGCCCGGGTTCGAATCCCGGTCTGGTCCGTTGCATTTTCTCCCTTCCTGTTACAGCTGTTTATGAGATACATTCAGTTTATTCTCAAAAGGGCGTGAACAAAAAAAAAAAAAGATTTAACAAGTTTTAAATAAATGCTTTCAGTATAAATATGTTAATTCTCTTATTGACACTTTTATTTATATTAATGCATACAACATGCTTATACACCTACAGTTTATTGCTACAAACCTACAATGCACAGTAAATTGAAGTGGATTTTCCAGAATGAAACATATTTCCTATAGCATGGTCAAGTTAGCCACCCCCAAGTCTCAATTGACCTGGCCACGAATGTTATCATAAACATTATCAAGCAAAACAATTGTCACATACGTAAGATTAAAGGAGATTTCTGCTGCGGAAGTAGAGGAAAAAAATTTAAGATTTGATATGTTTTCACTATAGAGCCATATTGACCCCGCCTTAAGTCTTAACCCCTGACCCGGCTAGGAGCAATGCATTTCACAATCTTTAAAAGTACATGTAGATTACGGCTTCATGGACATAATAACTACTGTGGAAGTAAAGAAAAACATTGTTTTTCTAAGATTTAAAGCATTATAACTGTATATGGCCATATTGGCCCCATCCTAGGGCCTAAACCTTTAACCTAGGTGCAATGATTTTCACAACTTGGGTAGAGGGTCTCATGGACATTATAATTGAGTATTTAATTTTGTTCATATATATCTGGGAGGAGAGAAGATTTTTATAACATTTAAGACATTTCACTATGACCATATTGGCCTCCACCCTAGGGCTTGTATCTCTGACCCAGAGGTGATGAATTTCACAATTTAGGTAGACAGCTTCATGGACATTATAACCATGCATTCAGTTTTTCTCACACATGTCTGAGAGTAGAGAAGATTTTTTTTTAAAGATTTTATATATTTTCCCTAGAGAGTCATATTGGCCCCCACCCTTTGGCCTAAATCCCTATTCCAGGGGTCACGATTTTCATAATTCATTTAGTTTTTCCTCATATGTATGAGAGTAAAGAAGAAGATTATCTAAGATTTAATACATTGTCACTAGAGATCCATATTGGCCTCACCCTAGGGCCTAAACCCCATAACCCAAGGACCATGATTTTCACAATTCAGTTTGAGATCTTCATGGACATCATAATCTTGCATTTAGGTTTTATCACACATGACTGAGAGTAGAGAAGAAGATTTTATAAGATTTAATATATCTTTACAATATGGCCATATTTGCCCCACCCTAGAGACTGAACCCCTCACCAATGAGCTATAAATTTCACAATTTTGGTACAGGGCTTCATGAACACTATAATCATGCATTTGGTTTTTCTTTCACATGTGTGGGAGTAGAAAAGAAGATTTTTGTTGCATTGATTTCAGTTTGGGCCAAGCCCATGAGGCCCTGGGAAGCTAAGGTAATAAATTCAACAATTTACATACCTCCTATCCTATAGCAGTTCCACACCTAATATGGTAACAATTAAAGTGAGAGGTCTTCATGGACATCATAATAATGAATGACTCAGGTGACCTATCTATCTATCTATATCATGTATTTGGTTATGATTATGCAGATTATGCACTGTGTGAAACGGGTGACGTCACAATCACAGGGTATTGCATCGCTTGGGGTGGAATTTACTACTCCTAAATGGTAAATTCGACCCCAGGCGATGCAGTTGCCTGTGGTCACAATATCCGATATCAACAACCGGTCCGAAAATCGATATCACATATCAGACCGACGTGCAAGAATGCATATCAAGCCGGAAATGACGTATTCGCTCGTAATAATCAATGTGTTTACCATGGTAAATCAATGTTTTTACTTACATTGTAAATCATTGTATGGTAGTTTTTACCATAGTTAATTATAATTGATTTATTCAAGTTTTTATATGCACCATAGTTAATCAATGTATCAGAGTAATTCAATGTACCAAGGTTTTTTACTAGAGTAAATCATTGTATCCAGGTTTTTACCACAGAAAAGTTATGTATCAAATATTCCTTGATCTGCGAAAACGTAACCCGCATGTGATAACAAGAATATTATTTCATAAAATCATTAATCAGCTTTCGGACTCCGTTTAGAATTTTAAAAAAACCCACACACATCAAAAAATACTATGCCTTTCGTATGAAATATTTAAGCATGAGAATGTTCAGTATATGATAAATAGAATATTATATGCCAAAATCCATATCATATGTAATATCAGCCCTCGGGTCCCATATCAACCCTCGGGTCACTCGGGCTGATATGATATGATATGGATTTTAGCACGTACTTCTCTCTCTCTCTCTCTCTCTCTCTCTCTCTCTCTCTCTCTCTCTCTCTCATATAAATCAGTCATGAATGTAGACTGACGTAACATATTTACGCAAGTCTAGGTTTCAGAAGAAAATGACATACAGTTTGCTCCGGATAAATTGAAATTCAGGGGACCGACCTGAATTGTTCACTGTTCGTTATCTTCACTTTTCATTATATCCAAAATTCAATATAAACGATATTGAACTATATGAATAATGTAACTGGAGAATTTTTTTTTCAATTTAACAGATAGTTCAATATAAGTGTAGTAAACTGTATATCTTTTCACACAGTTTGCTTTGAAAAACATGGAACACACGTCTGCTTACGTACACGCAATTGATCAATACAGCTGTACAAAATGTGCAAGTTTTAGAGGTGGGCAGGTGTGTGCGATATTTTATCTGAAGCTAAGTATATGCTTCAAAGGATCAATTCAGGGTAACAAAAGAAAAATCTAAAAGTCCGGATCTGGTTTTAGTCTTTATAAAAAGATCACCCATAATCGTTCTAGATTGTTACCTAAGGCGAAGTAAATGTAATTGGTTGTTTTCCAATGCCTTTAGTCTGTGGACATAGACGTAAACGTTTAAGAGGCCTCTTACAACGATGTACTAGCATGATGCATGCATTGATTACGCAGTTTGAGCCCTACGTGTAATGATATTTCACATTTTTGTAATGGTATATATCCGGTCTTAACTACTTCCGGGCTATCTCCCTAATTGATAAACATATTTATTTTACAAGACATTTATTTCTGGCAACAATAAAACATGTCACTGATGCGGATACATGTATTTGAATTATAAAAATGGAAATCCGAAAAAGTACGTGTACTGTATATTACAAAGTGACGAGAAAAATGGTAAGAAAGTTTTGGTTTATATTCCTATAAGAATTGCAAGTGTCAACACTGAGGTAGAATGTGAAATATTCTTGTAGAGTATGCTTTTATTTTTCACCGCACATAAGCTTTCGTCGATTAACGCAGAATGAATGATAATTGTCCTTGGAATAAAATCGACCACGGCTAGGATAGTTCCATTTGATATCTTGTAACAAATGCCTTTTATATAAAGAATGGATATGCATCTAAACTATATTATTAAAGGAAAGTGTGGCATGAGGCGGATTCGAACCATGGAAAAAATAAGCACAGCATTTACTGCCAGCGGTGCAGCTGACTGAGCTATTCTAAGCACAAGTGATACTCATGTACACATGAAACAGGTTTAAAAAATAGTTCCCCTAATTTTTTGTCGCGTTTTTTTTTTTTGGGGGGGGGGGATTTTGACCCCAAGGCAGGGGTGTCCCTACATAATATTATTGTACGTTGTTCTTATACAGATAATATCTATCGCTTTATCTAAAAAAAAAATTACTTCATAATATTTTGCAAGAAAAACCCGAAAAAAGATACTTTTAATAACTTTTAAAGCGATGAAGATTGGATAAAAAATTCGTTTGATTTCTCCGTCAAAAAAAAAAAAAAATCCATTCGGAGTTCATCTGGACTAAACACGTGGGGCTATTTGTCTCTGGAATGCGTTTTCCCCATTCTAATTTTAGAACTATTTATAGAACGGGAATTTCCACACAAGCATTATAAACGAAATGCATTTGTTTGGGTTTTATTTTTCATTGCTATCAAAAATAAAGACAACCAAAGATATGAATAAAATACAAATTAATTTAAAGAAACAACATAAATCTACATAGGCTTAGTGATGACGTGGTAGAATAAGTCAACTTGATGACGTGGACCACTAACTGGTAGAAGTAGACAGAGTACATGAGTTCCCGGTCTGTACATGTATCGTCTGCTTCACGAGTTCGATTACATGACGGAGCAAGCAGCGACTTTTGATCTGGGAGATTTTAAGGTGGCTCACTACCCAGAAATAGTTTCTAATTGATTTAATCATAAAAGATGAAAGCTGAAGATAGCTAACAGTGATCAATCTCATAACTCCTATAAGCAATACAAAATAGATAGTTGGGCAAACACGGACCCCTGGACACACCAGAGGTGGGATCAGGTGCCTAGGAGGAGTAAGCATGCCCTGTCTACCGGTCACACCCGCTGTGAGCCCTATATCCTGATCAGGTTATCCGTAGTCCAAATCAGTGTGCCAAGAACGGCTAAACAATCGGTATGAAACACGTCAGACAGCATATGATCCAATGATAGGTTGCATTGACGAAATAGATCGTTATAACGACCATAGAATTAGCGAAATACTGACTTCAATCGAGACTGTTGAAACCCCTGTACCATCAACGTGTTTGTCAGTAGCTTACCTCGATTTAAAAACTGACTATACGCAGAACAAGCTCTTGCGTATCGAATCAGTTGAGAGATATAAACACCATATGCAGGTGATAATGAAATATTGCTACATAAATATGGAAAGCTGGCGATGGAGAAACTGAAATGATGATATACAATAAGTATATATGCCAAAAAGGCAAAAAATATACAAATCTGGACAAAAACATGATTTTCAAAAAAATAGTTCATTACCTATGAACAAAAGACTCTGGAGGATTTGAACTCGAGATCTACGGTTCACCAGCCCTATGCATTAACCACTGAACTACGATGATAGACAAACAAACCGATCGATACAAATAATTTCACAAAACATTTAAATCGCCATCTTGTGACGTGGTGTCATACAGAGTATAAGCTTTAGTGTAGTGAACTACCTTAATGAAATTGAACTGCGGTGTATGGGGCTCAGTCAACGAGTACGTTTTAGATGAAGAGGTGTTGAGCTTTATACTTGATATTGAAATGGAGCCGAGTTGCATTCCGAATTGCATTATGCTAATGTGATTTTGGACTTTCTCAATGTGCATCATAATGCTCATCTGTGGGCCCAAATGGTTGAATAAATACTCTTATTAATTCCAACGTTCCTAGGACACAACCAGTGTCCATTGTAACGTCTCCAACACAATGCAGTGTAAAATCCTGTCACCACTTGTTCTCTTCCTTTATATCTATTTCAGCTTTTAACTATTGCACCTTTAATTTGACGTATAATCCATTTAAATCTGCACAGTAACTGTACCTGACCTGAACGCACAGCCATGCCGTTTTGTTGATGTTTTCATTGTTACATATATGTATTCCTACGAGCCCTTTCAAAAAACATTAATTCAAGATTTTTGATGAGAGAAACTATTTGTTTTTCTATTTTAAAAACGTCATTAAATGATAAGAAATGAAACTAATAATTCTTTGTTTGATGCATGTATCAAACGAAAAATTGGGCGGAAAACTTTCTCATCAATGCGCTACCTCAATCAGTGCTGTTGTAATGTCGTACGGAAGCCTCGTTTCGGTGCCCACTCATAAACATATTATAGCGTTAACGACGAGGATTTCGAATTCCGGCATACTATGTCTATGAGTGGGCACCGAAACGAGGCTTCCGTACGACGTTACAGCAGTAGTGACGCATTAGCAATTCGCTGGTAAAACTCGGGGGAGGGGGGGACCTGTAACACTCACTTGTCCATCTGGAAGCCGTGACAACCCTCAAAGGAACCCTACCTGGTCTCTTATCGCATCCCACATCATGACCATGCACATGTCCCACGTTTGCCATTAGTACCGACATTGAATTTTGGACTTTATTCAAGTTCCACTCAACAAAATTTCAGCAATTTTCTCTCAACAGGAATTGTCTCCAACTCATCCTTTTAAAATTACACTTTTCAGTTCACAAGAAACCCGTTTGTTCAACAGTTCGTGGAAGCTGCCAATAACGGGTTTTGTTGACGTTTTCCCATTTATGAATTCACAAATTGCTACCCCTATGTCGAAATGACATAGAATGTAGTCTAAGAATAAATCGTTAAAATATATACTGTAAATGATAAGGAATAAATTTATTATATTTTCGTTGGATGGAGATATAACACGAAAAAAAAGAAGACGGAAAACTTTGCATCATGCGCTACGTGCAATGATGCAGTTTTCCGTCTTTTTTCCGTGGTATACCTCCACCCAACAAAAAATAATAAATTCATTCTTTAATAACTTCCTCGGTCATCCTGCAACATACACGAAAACACGATCTTTTTTTCCCCTTAAACTGATACTGAATTTTAGATAGATAAGATCTGGGTTTCTAAGTAACGATCTACATTTTTGTCCACGCTGATTCAAAATGGAGGCCATGACCTTGTCCTACATTCTCCTTTGGAAGTAAATGTACGCATAACAGAAATTTCATGTTTGCTCAAGTGTAAAGTCAAATATATTTTCAAGGACAGAAATACTCCGAACTAACTTGTCTTCAATTTAGATTTTTGGTTCTTCTGATATTGCTCAAAACAATAGAAATAATAGAAATAAACATCTTCTAATTTTGTGAAATTAACCACATTATCATGATACGAATGTTCATTCATACATATTTTATAACGTTGAAAATTGTAAACAACAGGTATGTAAATTTCTACAAACCTTCACTTGCACGCACTTCTGCTTCTTTAGAGAATGCGACGATAATGCTGATGTACAATAGACGTGCACCTTCCATCGTTAGTAGACAGGGTGTCTTCCTGATTCACTCCACATACTTTCAGAGGTCATAAAAGGTTAAGTAAACTTCATAAATTCTCTGATTCAATGCTCTCGTTTTGTTTACAAGTTATGGAAGGCGGAAAATACACCAGTCTTGTTAGACTTGCTCAAATCTCTATGTTGTTTTTATTACTTTATCTTTTCGTCCAAACATTACTGTGTTTCAGAAATCTAAATATCTGCTCTCTACCAAACAGGTTTGGCATTATTAAAAAGTATTAAAGAGAGCACTGATTATTAAACATAGAGACTTGAGCAAGTTTAACGTCTTGTGTTCATAGGTAGAATACCAGGCTGGTGTGATTCATTTCTTCTATTATTCAAAAAATATAAATATTCGTAAATCTTGAAATACAAACCATTTTCAAATTTAATAAGTTTGGAAAACTAGATATGTGTAATGGACTTGATGATACAAACAGATGGTAATATTTCACTTCAGAGTTATCATTCTTTGGTTTGACGGGAACAGAACAGTTCAAAATACACGGTAATTATGTTTGTGGTTTAATAATCAACCGTAACACCAATAGATAATACTGAAGAAAAAAGAAAGAAAGAAATAATCAAAACAAATTTGGAATTAAGAAATGTTTTATTTGTTGTTCACTCCATATCTTTAAATTGTTTTTTTTTTAACTTACGATGCTGGGATTGGGATCATGTAAGGAAAAAAATGATAATGCTAAGCATCACACAAACTGAACTGATATACATCTCGCGAGTTTTAAGTGCGTGTAAATCATTATGTGGATTTTAAAATGATTTCTTTGAAGAAAGCGCATGTTTTGACATCTTTTATGAAACGTATTGTCATGAAAGTATGAACTTATATGTAATCAAATCACTTGCCAATCATTGCTTGTTTCCCTCGTTCATTTAAACAATAAAATGATTTCTTTGTTGTTTCCTCGGGTAATGAAGGTACATAAACAACAAAGAAAGACATTCTATTGTTTATATTTATATTTCTATGTATCATTTAACAAGAGGCCCACATGCCTTATCGGTCACCTGAATACTAGTGAAAAAAATATCATTACTTCCATGGGCTATGGAATCTAGAAAAAAATTCCTGTTCTGAATATCTAAGCTAAATTCTAATGTTCAACAACAGTATAAACAAGATGTGTTCTTAAAACTTCATTGCCCTCAAAAGTGCATACACTGATGAAAGGCTTTAAATAATAAGTGTATTAACATTAAAATATCATCCTAAAGTCATAACCCTGGGTTATGAAATTCACCATTTTTGTACATCCTTTTCTGCTATCTCTAAGTGTGCATTTAGATTTTATACAGTATCAGCAAACTTACACATACATACTATATACTAAGTTTGGTCCCACCCTGGGATTAGAACCCTTACTCTGGAGAAAATAAAATTTACAATTTTGGTAAAAGACTACCGGTACCTACTCTATCCATTTAGCACTATATATACCAAGTTTGGCCCCGCCCTGAGGTCAGAACACCTACCCCGAGTATCATGAAATTTACAATCTATGTCCCCCTTGTTCCAAATGCAAGAAGTTAAAAATGTCTATTGTTCACACATTTAATAACTGACCATTTTGGCCCCACCCTGATACTAATACCCCTACCCCTGGGATCATAAAATTTACAATTTTGGTAAAGGACTACTTGCTCTTTTTAAATATCCATTTAGTGTCAATATAGTACCAACCACACTAAAGATGTTATTTAAGTGTTTTACACATAAACACTATATACCAAGTTTGGCCCCGCCCTGGGGTCAGAACCCCTATCCCGGGGATCATGAAATTTACAATTTTGGTAGAGGCCTTCCTACTCTCGATCATCATTCATTTAGATTTTCTTACACATGTGCAGTTCTTCAGAAGAAGATTTTTGAAAATTGATCAATTTTGATAAGTTTTTGCCCCGCCCTTAAGGCCCCAGGGGTGCAGGAATCCTGAAATTTACAATTTATCTTCCCCTTGTTCCAAAGATGTACCATACTAAATTTGAAAAGAATTGGACAGGTAGTTATTAAGAAGAAGTTAAAAATGTTCAATTGTAAGTGGTGAGTTAGTACTTATGCTAAAATGGTATGAGAGATAAAATATCAACCATAATAAGTGATATACTTAATTATATAATACTTCGATTTAATTAAATAATAAATATATAGAATAGATGCCAAATCACAAATCGCATACATACGACAAGCTTACATATATTAAATATAATAGTATGCAGCAGGCCTGCATACATACAAACTGCGATATTACATCTAAATGGTTGTCATAAAAGGAGATGTTTTAAGGAATGAATTTATTATTTTTTCGTTGGATGGAGGTATTCCACGAAAAAAAAAAAAAAAAGACGGAGAACTTAATTTAATATTTTAAAACATGGAATTTATATGATAAAACATTATATGATTTGAGTTGAATTAACGAGTTAATCTTGGACTACATTCTATGTCATTTCGAGATGGGCGTAGTAATTTGTGAATACACAACTTAAAAAAGAAACCCACCGAAATCCGTTAGGCCTAATGGCGACTTCCACGAACTGTTGTTTACTGTTGAATAAACGGGTTCTTCTGGACTGAAGAATGCAGTTTTGAAAGAATGAGTTAGAGATAAGTCCTGTTGAGAGAAAATTGCTGGAATTTTGTTGAGTGGAACTGGAATTAAGTGTAAAGTTCGATGTCAGTATTAACGGAAAGCGTGGGACACGTGCATAGCCATGATGTGGGATGCCAGGTAGGGTTCTCTTGAGAGTTGTCACGGCTTCCAGGTGGACAAGTGAGTGTTACAGAGGGTTTTTCGAGTTTTATCAGTGAATTTCTAAGGCGTCACAGCTGTTGTAACGTCGTACGGAAGCCTCGTTTCGATGCCCACTCATTAACATATTATGCCAGAGTTCGAAACCATAATCGTTAAGGGCTACGATATTGCAGTAGATCTATCTCTGAGGCAGTGTGCGGTGTGTCTGGTATTTGGGTTCGTGACATGAAGGAAGTTATCGCAAGGTGCAAACTGGACTATTGTCATCCCCGGTTGAATACATTTAACTCTCGGCCCGGAATTGCAGAAGCAGACGTGTGTTGTTATATTTGGGGGTGATCTCAAATAGCCATGTTTATTTCATTTTGCATAATTAATTGTTATTTATATTTGATATTTGTTTGTTTTTGTTTAATAAATTTATATAGACCGATATAATTGTTAAGTTTTTCTTTTCAGGATTCCCTAATCTATATATAGATACGAAGCATCCAGAGGAATCCCCAACATTCCAATAGAAAGTAGTTCCGGCCATTTATTTTTATTTTTCGTTGGATACGATATTCCAATAATTTTTCAACCAATGAAAAAGCATGTAACATGTAAAATTAAATGATTACATAATACACATAACATACCTGAATGTTATGTATATTTGCATATACTTATAACATACCTGAATTTCATGTATAGCTGCATCTATACTTTAACTACATGATAACATAAACTAATACGATAAAAACCCAAGTTTGTATTTATAATATTAATATGTTATGATACTTATAAATGTAAATGTTTACATACTGCATGATAAACATATAGTTATACACGATAGAAAACCCAAATTATATGCTTAGTTGTTTATATAATTATAACACATGTAGTTGTTTCTATATTAATAAACATATAAAATTCAACATTAAAACTATAATGCTTAGTGGTTTCCATACTTATAAACACACGAAGTTGTTTACATATTTGTAAACATGCACGATAAAACCTTAATTATACATATAAGTAATTTTTTTACTCACCAACCGGAAGGAAACTTACGAATAATATTGGAAGCTACAAATCATGTAAATTGAAGATGACAAATGAATGGGTTAGTTATATGGCAGCCGATGCGAAGACGCTCATACGTAATGTGATATTTTACCCGCTGAGATCAGGGTATGGTGGCCTATTATATAATGATAAACAAAATAGAAGGTTAAGTTAATGAATGCATTGAATACCCAATAAGCATAAATCATCAACGGAATTATAAGGACATGCAAATAATTAAAAATTTAAATAGTAAAATAATATGCAATGATGCAGTTTTCCGTCTTTTTTCCCGTGGTATACCTCCATCCAACGAAAAAATAATAAATTAATTCCTTAAATCATAGTTGAAGTTGAAAATATTTTATCTACCTAGGAAGTATTGTTGATAAAAATGGGAGCACAGATGCAGACGTTAAAGCCAAAATTGGTTAGAGCAGCATTTTTACAACCGATAAACACTTGGAAATCAAAGGAAATGACAACAGATACTACAGTTAAACTCTTTAACAGTAATGTAAAGATTGTGCTACTCTGTGGATCAAAACCATGGAGGACAACTGTAACAACAAACCGGATCCAGACATTTATAAACATCAGTCTAAGAAAAAATGACCCGACACAATAACAACAAACCGGATCCAGACATTTATAAACATCAGTCTAAGAAAAAATAACCCGAAACAATAACAACAAAGAGCTGTGACAGAATTCAAAGCACGTCCCAATAGAGGAATAAATCAGGAAAAGACAGGATAGGGCACACCAAACCACAGAGCAACATCGCTAGACAAGTCCTATCTTGGAACCCCCAAGAAGCCGGAAGAGGGAAAGGCCTAAAGACAGCTGGCGGTCTGACACCAGAAATTTGGGAATGCTGTGGAAACTCTAACAGTACAGGATAAAAAGGCCAGGAGGAATGTTGTAGGCGGCCTTTGTCTCAGAAGGGGTAGTAGGTATAAGTAAGAGCTATTTGGATAATTTACTATTTTGTCAATCGGATAAAACTTATTTGCTTGTGATACACTTGTTTGCGTTATAAACTTACCAAGTGAATTAAAAAACATATATTCAGCCTCAAATAATTATAAACATGAAACCACGAGTCTTCGAATCAATTTGACTGAAAACTGTGCAATTTCATGGAAATTAATTTCCCATCTGTATTTTTTATTCCCATTGGATAATAAATCATCAATAAAATTAATGAAATGCAATTTTACATAAAAATAACCGAGTCAAACAATTAAGAAGTGCTTTTACCCTGATAGACTTTGATGGTTTTTTTCTCGATCCTAATCGTCCTCCATTTTCATTATCTCCAGAGTACTAAATAATTCAATGAATGAATTGCAAGAATGATAAAAGAAGAGCAACTGCAGGGCGACTACAATATAATAGATACCGACGCACTGCCATATACAGACACGTATATATCCCAGCCAATAACATAGGCTGATAACCACCCTTAGAACTTGCAAATACACTGGTATTTTGATGTCTCCAGTCATGGAATGGGCTAATCCGAGTGTCATAGTGCATTTTATGCAGCATATTATCATTTTCATATATCTTTATATATTCTTTGTGTGAATTTCTGAAATTATGTAACTGTTAATGATTTTAAAGGCCTTGTTCTAAAATTATCTGCAAAGTGCTGTCACTCAGATTTACGTCTTCCCTGTTACACAAAGAGAAATACGAGGAATAGAAATATGATGCATGATCCAAATGATATTTCAAAACTTTGCCTGGCCCAAGTGTTGTTTTCACTGAACCATGCTACATACAAAATGTGGTTCCAAATGTAAAATGTAAACAAAGGAGAAAAAGTACCAAATAGAGAGTACATTTTAGGAGTAGAAAATGTACGAGTCTTTCCTGTCACATTGAAAATAATGCAAAGTATGTTCGCAAAAAACCAGTCAATTTGCACTGCAAATAAGCTTATTAAGTTTATTTCAAACTTTTAGCATCATAATTTAGTATGGAGTTTTATTTAGGGAAATTAAAAGTTTCACATGCGAATTGTCTCTCCTGTTACTTTATTTCGAAATTAAGGATTATTGTTACTTTATTTCGAAATTAAGGATTATCTCTATTATGCATAGCTCTGATCCTTGGACGAATTTGGCTCCTGTCTTTGACAGTCTGTTTTTCGTTTTAGTTCTTAAAAGTTTTGTTATTTCGGATTTCCAATATTTCGGCTTGAGCATCACTGAAGAGACATTATTTGTCGAAAAGCGCATCTGATGCATCAAAATTGGTACCCTATAAATTTTTAATTTCTCTCCTGTTTTGTAACAGGAGGGACAATATTTTGTAACAGGAAGGATACTTACTCCTCCTAGGCACCTGATCCCACCTCTGGTATATACAAGGGTTCTTGTTACCCCAAGTCTGTATTCACTGTTCGTTATCTTCACCTTTCATATAACTAAAGTTTCTTCTATCTTAGAGTAAGTATTTTGATACGAGGATAAAATAATCAGCATTGTTTTCAATTACTGAATGCAGGCTCATTAGAATCTCCATCAAAAGGCAGTTGTGGATTTTCTGGTTTGAAAATCATTCAAGATTTAAAGCATTGCTGAATGTGCAACAGGAAGGACAGAAGTTTGTAACAGGAAGGATGGACATTAAAATTGTTTCTATATCTTAGATTAAATATATTGTTTTGAATGATTAAATGCACGCCTATTGAAATCCTTACCAAATGTACGATTGGAATTTTTAGCTCACCTGAGCTAAAAGCTCAAACGAGCTTTTTGGATCACCCATTGTCCGTCGTCTGTCTGCCTGTCCATCTCTTTGTAAACTTTTCAAATTTTTGCCTTCTTCTGAACCACTGGGCCAATGTCAACCAAACTTGGCAAAGAGCCTCCTTGGGTGAATGTGATTTTAGTCTGTTCAAATGAATGGAAACACCCTTCTCCAAGGGGAGATAATAGCGATATAGATGTACACTGACACATTTTAATAATTTTCTCCAGAACCAACAGGCCAATTTCAATCAAACACTTTGTACAAATCATTCTTGAGTAAAGGGAATTCAGGTTTGTTCAAATGAAGGACCATGCCTTCTTTAAAGGGGAGATAATCACAAAAATGCAAAATTAGGGTGGGGTCATTTCAAAGCCCAATTTATCAACCCGCGGAAAAAAAAACCCGTTATACGGTAATAATAGAAGATTTGACATACAATTACATCAAATCAATTATATTTAGTACGTTATGCTTAGGAATAGGTCCATGTTCGGTTGATAATTAGGGATTGTTAGAATATGATTTACATGGACATCAATTTTATGCTAAACAGAAAGTACCGATTCTCATTGGAAACGTCGAGTAATTATATTACAATCAATGGTTATGAAGAAAAATTAATTACATTCAGTAATTTTCCCTCGAAACATGGTGACAGAAGGACATGTAACTGTTAACTTGTCGGGAGAGAAATTAGCCGCTATAAGGGCTCTTTCTTGTGTATAATGGTTGGAATTTGGGTCCAGAGGAAGAACGAATTCTTCGACTGGACCAGTTATTGAAGGAACTGTCGGAAGATCCAAATGTCCTGACTGTTTTTTTGTAGGCCCATGCGTTATGGACGAATCACACAGACAACTTTGTTGGCCAGAAAATTCTGGTGTGCCGTCCAGATAAAGCAATTTAAACAGAAGAAAACTTTTATGGAATATGTTGAGTCACCGTGGGGCGTGGGACGATGATCGGTAGATATAGCCTGGAAATCTGCCACAGTACGCAGGGACTCCCTTAGGAAACTGTATGCTTGGCAGTCACACAGCGTCGGATACCCACGGCTGATCTAGTCTTGTACTCATCATGATGAGTAGAAGACGAAATAGTTTTTAATGAACGAAAGACCTAGATGATGATTGATTATTTTGTATTCAATTTGATTGTTTTTTATTTCTTCAGTTTTGCTAAAACACCAATTTCTTCAGTTTTGCTAAAACACCAATTGCAATTCCTAATATCCTGTGTGTGTGCTACAAAGTTAAATAAGAAATAACATGTATAGCAAAAAAGTCTGAAGAGGTCCGGTGCCACATAGTCTGTGTTATAGAAAGGGGTCATTGCCTAAAAAAGGAAAGGGTTCGTTTTTGTTGGAATCACTTCACAGGTTTGAAATTTCTTGCATTGCCAAGAAAATATATCATCAATTTAAGCTAAATATCTTCATCTTATGCGGTCCTTATCTACGTGACAAGATGTTAGGTCAAATAGTAATGTGCAATAGGCGAAAATAAGAAATGCATGGCGATATACAATGTCTCCTTAATGTGGTACATATAATACCCCTGGTATTCCGTGCAATTCAAGTTAGAAAAAACAACCCACCGCTTCCTTTTTCGGCAAGTGTCCTCATTCGTCGAGGACTTTTTGTTCTGGAAATTCAACGAACGTGTCCGTCGCTTTCTCTGAAAGTGCTCGTTTCAATTGAAAGTATCCGTTATGCATATACATCGTGCTTTTCTTAGTACCAAAGGTATCTCTTTTGTTACAGTTTTCTTTCCTTCTGGTAAATTTCCTTATTAAAGAAAATTTTTAATTAAATTTATTGTATTTGATTTTTCACATTAATTGTACCATTTACTTTGTACATCTGTAATAGATATATACAAGAAAATTCATTGATAGATGTAGGAAAAGTCACTGATTTGTCTGTCCTGTTACGATGACTGTTCTTCCTGTTATAAACCAGTCTCTCCTATTACATGTAACATAATCACTAACACTGCTTTTATACCATTGTGTGCACCAAAGTCTTTTGAAATATTTCCAAGTTGTTAGTACCCAGTAAAAAGAGGTTTTTTCACATGTTTTTACAATGATGAATAAGTTAATCATTTTAATAATGTACAAATGACCTTGCTGCTTAGCAATTGTTACATTTTGTAATGTTCATAAAATGTTGTGAAAAGTGTTATGGTATACCTTTCCACCATCATGTCAACGTAGTTCGCAAAAGTTTCCATTATGATTTTAATTTTTAATGGCATTTTAAGATTTGTAACAGAACATATTATGATGAGGGGTGTCTTTTTTATATTATCATATTCCAAACTTATAAGCTTCATCAGAGTTTTGTTTTATTTCATTCAATTTAAAAATAAGTTTTCAGAAACAGTCGTTTTTCAGAAAGTTAAAAGTCTACAGATTTTGATAATGACTCATTTACAGGTAGTTAATTATAGTTTTCATATCAGATGTTTATTTAATTAATCAATTCCTCATATATGATATTCGACAACGAAATATATTGTAAAGGTTAGGAGATATTGCTGATGGAACTTCGAATTGGAAATACATGTACAAATAACAGCACAGCCAAATGATTCTTAAACAAGAATAAAATTTGAAGGTAAAGTATTGAAATGAAAGATCTTGCATACATGCACACTTATTTTATTTCTGACATAAATGAAACTAAAAAAACATTTGATGCGAGACACACTTGGGGTCAGAATGTGAACAAACCTTTTAATCTGAGTTTAATCAACAAAATAGCTGGACGTCATGCAAAAAATGTATTTTCACCGGCACATTGTTGTTTACGTTTGCTCTTGCAAGTGTCAGTGCCGTCATCAAAACCACCATGATACACGGTATGTGAGAGAAAAGATGATTGATTGCATCTTGCTTAACGTCTCGCTCGAGAATTTTTCACTCATATGGAGACATCACCAAGACCGGTGAAGGGCTTCAAATATAGACCTATGCTCGGCGCTTACGGCATCATTGAGGTTCTTTAGCGTGCCACGCTTACTGTGATACGAGACATCCGTTTTTAAGGTCATCTCCGAGGACCCGTGATATTCACACCTGATGCCGAGCGTTTGGCGACGGAACTATCACTACCCGATTTAACGACTTGGGTCTGTAGCGGCCGGGATTCGAACCCCGGCCTACTGCATGCGGGGCGAACGCTCTAACCTCTCGGCCACCGCGGAGGATTAGAGAAAAGATGAATATGGATGTTAAAATCAAAGTACTGAAAGTACTTAGAAGCGCTAAGCTTGGCTTGTAATGATGCTGTATGTATGGATATACAAGTTATGATAGTACTATTAACATATCAAAACAAAATATTCAATAATTTGCTGCCATTGTTAAGGAAAGAATAAAATATTGGAAGTTTGGAACACCTTTCTAAGCAATTATAAATGCATGCTGTACTAATATTTAAGATGGGGATTTTTTTATGAAATATTTTTCATGAAACGGAAGAATGAAAATATTTTATAGCAATTCATGTCGTTGTTCGATCTAGTTCGATCCTTATTGTAAGAATGATATTATAATATAATGGGACTGTTAAGGTTGATCGATCCCCATGTGATGTCATAGGTTTTTGCAAAATCTTTATTTAATCAAATTTTGCGCATGATAGAAATACATCTTTCAGAGGAATTTCATTTACTGAATAAAATAAAAAAAACTGGTAAACTTTTGATACTGAAAAAGTTTTTATTTTCCATAGATAATCAATTATTTATAATTTTTAAAATGTTGTCAAGGGCAATAACTCCTATGCTGGAATTTCCTCTACTGCATGTCTATGACACAATGACTTCCCTAATATCCACAATTAATTTTTCATATATCTATGAATTAGCAGTTTTCTTAAACTGTTAACATTTGAAATTTGTCATTTCAGCAAGTTTTCTATTAATTTTCATTATTCTGTTTAAAGCTGTATGGTCCGAATTACAATATTTTTTTCCATCTCGTAAAAACGCTATTAAATCATCGCAATTATGTAGTTGTGAGACTGTACGACATATCATAAATTATTTCACCTGTTTTAACCTAAATAATTTGATTTTAAATCTATGTTTACAAATAACCGCGTCACTCTGCCAGTTCGAGTGACAGCCACGTGACCAGTTCAAACTTTCAGATCATCGGTGGTCTTATCTGTGTAAAGCTGTGTATTTTGTTATAACAGTACCGTACCATAAGTTTGATAGAAATAAAAATATCAAATACCTCTTAGTAATTCGTTGTTTTACGCTCTTTCAACCTTAAAACTAGACAGTTGCGTATGAGTTAATACATTATGTTGGGATTC
This sequence comes from Ostrea edulis, assembly GCF_947568905.1. NCBI lineage: Eukaryota > Metazoa > Mollusca > Bivalvia > Ostreida > Ostreidae > Ostrea > Ostrea edulis. The sequence continues at coordinate 692,270 of NC_079167.1, read as the reverse complement.
TCCTGACGCGTGTGGGTCTATTTATAGACGTCTATTATGGGATGATTTATATATGTAGCCACTATATTTACTTTCTAAATAATATTCGCACTGTTTTCTTTTACATGCAGATGTTTTCAAGCATGTAATTAAGGGAAAGTTAATAACTTTATAAAGTAATTAATCTGCTTTAAAGTAATTATGTGCAAAAATAATACATGAACATCGGGTCATACAGCTTTAACGAAAATGTGTGATTTTTCATGTTGATATATACTTCTGTTTTTGTATGTCTGACATCTTTAAAAAGGTTGCAACATACACATTTTCTTTGGTTATTGATTAAATTGAGTGTAAATTAAAGGGACTGATTCACGATTTTCCTCAAAATTTTCTTTTTCACTTTTGATGATCAAAATCTACTGTCTAATGTATTTAAAAGATTTCACATAAAAATTAAGGTTATACATTATCACAGAAGCTCATTTTAGAGAGTTTATTATTTGTTTTGTAAACAGAGATTGTGGTATGTTATTGTTTCCGAAATTTTTCAAAAGAAATGTATTTTGATCTAAATTTATTATATCTTTCACATTTCAAGCAATTTTGGGGTAAAACGTGTTATCTAATAGTAAAAGTTTTTGACTGTGCAAAATTAAGATGCTTTATATTACAAAATCAATATTTCACTTGTTTGTTTGTATACATAAAATGACTCGAGTCTTGGTTTACATAACACAGATCTAAGGCTAAAATATCGCTTTTATTGTTGCATTCAGAAGGTCAACATTTTGGCTGTCAACATTGAATGAGTTATATTTTAAATGTTTAACATCAAAAATGAAAAATATTTTTATCAAAAATCGTGAACCAGTTCCTTTAATACAGTTTTTCCACTTTTAACCATTAATATTGATAAGTCATATGAGGATCGATCCACCTTAAATTAATGAAATGACCGCATTTTGTAGTGATACACTTATTATGCATAAAACGTTTGCTGGAATAAATTACAAACTTGTTTTGATATGTGAAAAATACACCTTTTTATTAAATGACATTTAAAAATAATAATAGTTTTTCCTCAACACAATGTTACCACACGATACCACTCAGAAGAACATTAAAACCATTTAGTGAAATGATAGTATCAGCCTTAAGGACAAAGTTTACAAAGCAATATCATACGTGTATGTCTCAATAATCTCATGACTGTTATCAAATTATCCCAAAAGAATTTTCATTCCTCTGATGAAATGTTAGAAATATGTCTCATCATATCATATCAATCAAATCTAATTGTATTTCTCGACAATCTCAAGAATATTCTCAAATAATTCGAAAACAATTCTAAATCATTTGATGAATTATCACATATTTGCCCCATAGCATTCCAATGTTCTCAAATTTATTCCCATACGCCTCATAAAATCTCACTGAAAAGTATATCTCATTATCTGAAGTCCCGTGGGGATTCGGGTTAGAATAGGTCCTCCGTATCCCTTGCTTGTCGTAAGAGGCGACTAAATGGGGCGGTCCTTCGGATGAGACCGCAAAAACCGAGGTCCCGTGTCACAGCAGGTGTGGCACGATAAAGATCCCTCCCTGCTCAAAGGCCATAAGCGCCGAGAATAGGCCTAAATTTTGCAGCCCTTCACCGGCAGTGGTGACGTCTCCATATGAGTGAAATATTCTCGAGAGGGACGTTAAACAATATTTAATCAATCAAGCGATTCAACAAACCCCATTTCATTATCGTCATTTACAGATTGCAAAAAATCAAATGTTGATACAAGGTCAGAATTACGATGCTCAAGTCATCCTATCTCAAGCCTCAAAATAGGATTTACAATGGTGGATCAAACACCTGAAAGAATCAAATGGAAGAAAAATTGCAGTAGATCAGAGACCATTAGTTATTCAAACAGACGCAAGCAAACAGGGATGGGGTGCAAGTCTTTCAAAATGTGAAAATAGGGGGGGAGGGGGTCTTGGTCAGGGATCGAGAAACAATACCACATAAACATATTAGAGCTTTTAGCAATAACTCATGTAGTGAAATCATATCTGAAACAGGAATCAAATCAATTAGTTCTAATTCAGACAAAACAGCTATGACGTACATAAATAAAATGGGGGGGGGGGGGGGGGGGGGGGGCACTGTTTCCAATTTTTGCAACAAATTAGCTTTAGATCTCTGAGACTGGTATTTCAATGAGGGCAGAATACATTCCTGGGAAGGAAAATGTCGTGGCAGATTGGGAATCGATACCACCAAGACTCGAGCAGTTGGGGGTTATATCCATTCATATCTCAGACATTGATGAACGAAACCTTAGTTTGCAATGTAGACCTTTTTTGCAAACAGGTTGAATACAAAACTAGACAGATTCTACAGCTGGTTTCCAGACCCAGAAGCCGAGGCACACAATGCTCTCTTACACCCCTGGGTGTGGATAAGGGGACATTAGTCCCCTCCCTTCTGCTTAACTCTCAGTGCCTCACGAAAGTGCAAAAAGAGAAATTAACAATTCTTCTAGTAACACCAGCCTACCCAGCCCAACCTTGGTATTCAAGATCCCATTCTTCTTCCAACAGTCGATATATTATTCGATTATTTTACACAATGTATTAAAATTCCATGTGCCACAACATTAATAAATATAGAGGGCATACAGTCATTAACGTATTCTATATAATTCGAAACTTTTCAAGCAAAACGCATTGTGAATATCAAATATCACTTAATTTTAAAAAAAGTTAATGACAACTAAACAAATACGGTAAAAACAAAATACACTAATCAGTATTTCTACGTTTTAATGAGGAATATCTAGCAGACTAGCACGTATATAAGATAATACTTAATCACAGTTATTCTTCACATCATGCTTCAATCTATCTTCAGTAAAGAATGGAGGTCTGGGTAGTTAAACCTTGAATTTGCCTCGTTTCAAAGGACAGCCGACACGTTTCAAAAGGACACTACCATCAAGGGGCGAAAAGATGTTGATCTTTTCTGTCTTCATATTCCGCAATCAGATAAAGCCGATATTAATTTAGTCAAAATGGATGAATAGAAATGACAAATGCAGCGACGTCATATGATTTTTTTTAAAGGACAAACTTGAAATATGTTGTGTATGTGCATGTAGATCTACATCATTATATATTTTTAAAGAAAATTTTCCCGATTTAATATCTAACATTTTAATTTTTGGAAGAAATATAACGATATATGACGCAGTGACCAGTCGGTATTCATTTGAACGAAATTTCCAAATTACTCACAGCACTCAATTACTGGTATTAACAAATATCAGTAGTCCGTTAATGGATCGGATCGATTTTTTCCTTTACATTTGTTCTTTTCTTTTTAGGAGGGTGGGTGGCGTGAAAACCTCATTATTTATGTAGCTGCTCGCTAATACCTATGTCAACGTTGGATTGCAAGACTATTGTAAACCGTTAATTAAATCTTTAAAAAGGCAACCAATGATTTTTTTATACAAAAAGATTAATGGGGATTCAAAAAATATATCGAGCTAAGATAATTTTTTTAATCCGGCAAATACATTTAATTTCATCAAAATCAAAATTTCAGGAATTTCTTTACAAGTGGTAAAGCATTTCTTAAAATATTCTGCACCATTGATTAAGCTTAGGTAAATGTTTGTATAAAAGGTAGAAAGTGTTTTACAAGAATATTGTAATTGCGGCACTATGACAGCAATACTTATAGACAGAGAATGGAAAGAATAAATTATCAAATGGCGATCACATTTTCACCAGAAGAGAGAGAGAGAGAGAGAGAGAGAGAGAGAGAGAGAGAGAGAGAGAGAGAGAGAGAGAGCAAAAACAACAACTGAAGAACAGAAAAAGAGGTTGCAATTGTACTTTTATCTTTAATGTTGTTTTGAGAGGATGAAAACCTCTTTTTAATCGGATAGGCTTATAAAATCATTTCTAAAGGTGACTACCATATAGGGAAGAAGTAATAAGATTTGAAAGGTTATTTCTTTTTCAGAATTTTATTTTTCATTATCATTTTTTTTTTATATCTGTGAAACAACATACTGTCACAATCGGTCGAGGAGAGGGTGTCAGAAAATGGCAAATCCGGTAAAAGGGGCGGTATCCACAAGCGCTTGCAAAAATAGCAAGTTATTTTATTATACTTTCATGTAAAATACTCGAATCTGATTGGCCGAGAAGCATTTGAAAAAAACATATTGTTACCCTCTGAGAACAGAAAGCACGCGCCCCAGGGTGATAATATCTAGCAACGGGTAACAGTACTTGACAACGGGTGATATTATAAAAAAAATTATCACATGTGTCAAAGTTATGCGCGTACGGTTCGCCGTAAATTGTTAGACGACGTCATTTGAGCGTTTGTAATAAACGGGAATACCCTCATCGATATACGAAATATCGCATGACAGTGATTGATCAAATGTCAACAGACGTAAGTTTTTCTGCTTTCCTGTTTACATAGCATTCAGTATAATAAAACAAATATTGCATGTTGTTGAGGGTAACACTGAAATTTTCACCCCTCGAGAAACCATTGTCAACCTCGGCTACGCCTCGGTTGACAATGGTTTTCTCGGGGTGAACATTTTCAATGTTACCCTCAACTACATGCAATATTTATATAATGATTTTCAAACACGTACATGCATACACCATGTACAGTAAGTATCAATGTATAACTTATGAAGTATATGAAACGGTGGAACATGAAGATGACTTCCCGTTTTCACTGAAATTTCTGCTGCCCTTGTTCATAATGCAATAAGCCTTTTGATTTTATAAAATGCTGATCACCCCATAATATCAACTATGCATACAGTATTTTACGTTCCATTCCGCGTTTTAGCTACATCCGATGATTGTTTATAAACTTCCAAACCACCCCGTGCAGTTTTTATATCCTACGCTATGGTTTCATATCGTGTCACGAAACATTTGCTTGCTATTGCAGCACAAGAATAAAGAAATATATGATACTGCGTCGCTATTTTGACAGAAGCGCAAATGCATGAGAGGGACATTTTCATCCTCTACCCAGAGTTATCGTTCTAAGGAACACCGTTCTGTATCCTTTATAAATTTGCCAATAGGTGTCGTTGATTGGAAGACTTATATAAACCCAGTCAAAGTGAAAGGAAAATATAGGAACGTTCTAAAATCTGTGACACGTTAACACATGATGCTAAAGTGATTTCCTACACACAACGAACACCGGAAAAACACTTATAAACAGATATATTAACAAATACACAGAACAACTTACAAAGGGTCAACAAATATAACGACTATAGTGCTGCGCAATAAAATCCCCGTCCGCTTGCCTAGAGTTCGCGGGTAACAGAGAGAGAAAAACACGTGCAGGATCAGAGGACTCCGAGCCCGACCAGAAATACCAAAAATCCACCCCCCAAAATCACTACACTTCCCCTTGTTTTGAGGAGGAATGTCCCAATTCCGATAAATTAAACCTGCAACACTGTAGCTTACATTAGATACATACAATCTACAAATAAATGAATGAATTACACCTATGATTTACAGTATGATAAACTTTACTCTATAAAATCATAGCAATTTAGCAGTCTACAATGTTCACAACACAGAAAGTCACGGTCACACAACGCATCACAGAAAATCTAGTAACAGGAAAGTCACATCACAGTCACAAACTTTCCACATAAAAATGTCACAGGACAGGCATCATCTTGAACATCGGACACGGCACATCACACCAGAGGACATCACATATTCCAGGTCAGCAGATCCGGAAACACCACAAGGAAATACCCCTGCCCAAGAACGGCTGGGTTACTACAGCCTAATCTACCCTTCCCCGCATTTCGGGGTACTCTGTGTATGGAGTAGTTCACACCCCTCACATAACTCATTACCTTTCTTTCGTACCCCCTTGCGATGACCAAACCTGGGTTGTCCCTGGTTCACTGTCAGTTGAACCTGGTATGCATAGCCATCACCCCACGAACAATGGAAACTCGCGAAGCCACAAGCAACAAACCCATCCCATTCATTGCTTAGACGTTTATCAGGAGGAAGCCTCTCAGTCAGAGAAGGAACACTACTATCCCACCAGATTGAACCGGACAGAGCCACAAACCCCGCATCCGCGGAGTCATCTCCACGAGAGGCAGACACAACACACCCTCCAGCAGACCAACACACAATGGTACATTTATCAGGTGCCTTGGGGACAGACTCCCCTGGGAACTGATAGGCCACTGCTTCAATCATAGCTGGGGCATTGGTAATGATTAGACTGTGCCGCTCAGCAACAGTCTCTAACACTACAACTGAGGCCTGCATGCTTTCACTATTGCATGGAATACCAACACAGCCCTCATCACAAACCTCCGCTCATGCATCGATTCCAACCTGGAATAATCCAGACTCACTAACATGACACTCAACTGCATCCTCGCCCCCAGACTCGTCCTCTGCATCCGAGTACTGGCCATCAACAGAATGCAAGACCAGAGCCCGTGCCACATCAATTTCCCGCCGTCCAGCACTACTGGTCCAACCACTCAAACTCAGCTGATCATAAGCTGAGAGAGATGATATACCGATCACACCAGACCGTGCCTCAACCAGACACCCCGACTCTACTGTGGAAGGATCATCATCCACATCGCAGAACACATCAACAGCCATGTCAACATCAAAACCCAGAGAACACCCAGAGCTACCCCGAGAAGTCATATCACTATGGCAACCAACACTATCCCCGGTGTTCTCCAGCCCACCACCCTGGTGACTAACACCTGCCTCAGTGTCCTCCGGCCAACCACATAACTTCTCATCTGCGCCTGGCAGCACCCCCGTCTGCGCCGACCACGTGTCCCTGACCCCTACTTCACTCCGGGCCCTCTGAACAACCACACCCGTTGACAACAAAACACTACTGCCAACCACAGACACACAACTACTCCGTTTCACTGGCATTCTGACCTCATGACATGCACTGTCGACTACTGACCTTGCTGTAATGGAGCTACCTAATAAGGGTTTACGGAGCACCTGCCCCGACCTATTTTGAGCCCCGGTCCTTGGGGACCGACCAACTAACACGCACTGACTAGACAACTTGGGACCATCCCTACTAGCAGCCTTACAATCTTCTGTACTGACATGCCTAACGAGTGGAGATCTCGACCTTGACCTGCTATGTCTAATCCCACTTCTGACTGGCGAGAGACCGAAACGCATACCCCTATCTGCATTGCCCATAGGCCTCACCGGCACCTCACTCGTCTGCAACTTCAACTGTGATGCGCCAACACCTGAATGACCCTGCGAGATGCACTGGTGAAATGGGGGCCCTGGGGAACTCTCGTTTGCATAGATGGGCAAATGATGGGGAGGCTGAGGTTGGTCATGACTACCACCACTACTAGTACGGCTAATGTAATAGGTGTTCTCCAAAGATACCGACCCATTACTGCTGAGGACTCTATGGCATGGCCCACCCACCACGTTGTGACAACCAACCTGCTCGTCCAATATAACTGGCAGAGTTGGTTCAGGGTACCCCCTACTTGACCTACGGACAAGGTATCCCAACCTGGACTTAAAGATGAAACCCCCAAATCACCCCTGGGCAGAGGCCCTGGGGAAGAGTTACCTACATTCCCAGGACACCCCGCTAACTGCTGAGCCACTACTATGGAACTGTCGCCACCCCTACTGTTTCTCCTAGACATTGCCTGACTGATCATGTTACTAACATTGTTAGTCAACTGTGCCAACTGGGTCTCTAGCATTAGAAGCCGCCCTTCCAGTGCCTGTGACAGATTAACTGACCCAGTCCCATGTCCCTGACCTGAAACTACAACAGAACCCATTCTATCTAGCTGGTAATTTTGGTCCGTTTCAAGTCCCCGATGTGGTCCCGCATTCCATCCTTGAGTGCCCCCCCCCCCCCCCGGAATACCCCTGCCACACAGCGACCCCGCATCCCCTACTTGGGTACCCGCCAAGCTTCCCTGTCCGACTGCCTTACCCCCCGGGATGCCCCCGTCACCTATCCATCTCGGACTAACTTGACCAGAATACCAGGCCATCAGAATCACTGCCTAGCCACAAACCAGAATAATACAAGACAAGGCACAATAATTACATTTAACTATGTAAACTAATAAAATTAACTAAGAAATTCTAACATTTCAAAATGGCGACCACGCGGCCCCCGCTATGATCCGCGGCGCAGGTGGGCAAAATATCCTACCGGCGACGCCAATAAAGTGATTTCCTACACACAAAGAACACCGGAAAAACACTTATAAACAGATATATTAACAAATACACAGAACAACTTACAAAGGGTCAACAAATATAACGACTATAGTGCTGCGCAATAAAATCCCCGTCCGCTTGCCTAGAGTTCGCGGGTAACAGAGAGAGAAAAACACGTGCAGGATCAGAGGACTCCGAGCCCGACCAGAAATACCAAAAATCCCCCCCCCCCCCCAAAATCACTACAATGCAACAATCCTCAGAAGAACCATAACAACATATAATATTGTCGTAAAGAGATATTCCTGGCATTAAATATTAACAATCCATAATGAAGTGTATAGTGATCAAATATAGGGTTACTTTCATAATGAAGTGTATAGTGATCAGATATAGGGTTACTTTCATAATGAAGTGTATGGTGATCAAATATGGGGTTACTTTCATAATGAAGTGTATAGTGATCAAATATAGGGTTACTTTCATAATGAAGTGTATAGTGATCAAATATAGGGTTACTTTCATAATGAAGTGTATGGTGATCAAATATAGGGTTACTTTCACAATAAAGTGTATGGTGATCAAATATAGGGTTACTTTCATAATGAAGTTTATAGTGATCAAATATAGGGTTACTTTCATAATGAAGTGTATAGTGATCAGATATAGGGTTACTTTCATAATGAAGTGTATAGTGATCAGATATAGGGTTACTTTCATAATGAAGTGTATAGTGATCAGATATAGGGCTACTTTCATACATGCAGTGTGTACATTGATATAACTGATCCACTCTGAATTTAGCTGCATTCGACGCCTATTTATTTATGATATTGAAATAACACACGCCCACTATAACACTTGCACACAATTAAAAATGACGAACAGCCCAGACAGCTTAATGGCAATTTGCATTTGATTGTCTAATTTACCTTTTTATAACTCCTGCAAACTTTCCATGAATATATTCCCATAAACTTTCTTTGAACAAAGAGATGGGATTTCTACTTGTGAATTTAGTGCAAACTTGCAGCATGAAGCTGGGATGTTCTCCGCAAGTTTGTAACTAGCGGCAAACATCTGCGAAAAAGAAGTTCTCTTCCTGAAAACCTAGCAATTCGTGCCTTGTCATTGTATACTTGAATCTCAGAGATAGTAAGTTTGTAGGCCTAAAATGCCACTATTTTTGTACGCTTTTCTGTAATCTTTACGAGCATTTTACCTTTCTTTTACATAATCCATTTAAAAAAATACCAACCCCGAAATGATGAGGTGAATTAAAGTTCAATATCTGAAAAATCGGTTTCCTTTTTATGTGGGTATTTATTTATTTTTTTAAAAATGATCTTTTATTCTGTAGCAACATCTATCGATGTGCAAATAAATAAATAACGGCATAATTATATACCACAATATTTAATATAGGCATCATTTTGATTTTACAGTTTCGTTTTTTGTTCGGCGATTTAGCAACACCCCCGGAAAATTATAGGATCGGATATGTTGCGATAAGAGAACGTTTTATGGTCTTCTTTTTTTCATCACCATACTTCAACAGAATTACTGATTACAACCATATAAAATGTTTACAACTACCTATGGGTCTAATTATGCGAGCGTCGAACAGCAGGGCTACCGCTATTTTTAGAGAGACCCTTATCCCTAGCGACAGTGATCCCCGCTACACCGGCATTGTATGATGAACGGAAGGTCAGATATCTCGGCACTGCGGATCAGATGCTGTGACACAATGACATGGAAGCAGCAGATCTATACTCAGGGAATACACACTATTTCGTCATAAATATCAATTTGTCTTTCTCCGAGTTGCACAATACAACAAAGCACCTTGCAATTAGTCATGAAATTGATAAAATGTTCCCAATAATGACAAAATCGGATATTAGCAACTTGCGTCGACACTAGGATTATGTGAGCGTTATTGGAAACAAACAATAGGTAGAGTGCGGCTGTTTTATTTATAGTGGTATGGAAAACTTGAAGATTAGTTTGAATGAGAGCTTCAAGGTGAATATCTCGAACACTACAAATATGTTTTTATCTACGCCTTCTATTTCCACGGTGATCGCTATGTTTGTGTGTGGAATGTTTGGAAACTTAATGGCAATTTTTGTTTTAGTGAGGACATCGAAGCGCCATAAATGGAAGAATTTCTATCGCCTTGTGGGAGCTCTGGCCATAACAGATCTTTTCGGGATTTTAGCATCTACCCCTCTTGTTCTTGTTAACTACCATAACAATTTTCATTGGGTTGGAGGGCAACCGACTTGTGACTATTTCTCCTTTGTCTTGATCTTTGCTGGTTTGACTACGATTTTTTTAATTTCGTTCATGTCGCTAGAAAGATTTCTTGCCGTGTGTTTGCCGTATTTCTACAAACGTT